>NC_056725.1:880912517-881212517 GCF_019279795.1 Protopterus annectens
CTTTAGACCTGAAAACCTAGATTAATGACTGTTTATTTTGATCCAATGACAACAGGGTCAATCACTTTCATCCACACAGACAGCCACCATATCTAGCAATTATATCAACTTTGTTGACTGCATACACCTCAGATATCTGATTGTGATAAAATAAAATACAAATGGGCACAGTAATGTATTGCATATTTATTTCCCACAAGCAAACAATAATCCTGACAAGCCTGGCATCATCCAATAACAGCTAATAGAGGCCACAGTAATACATTTCAGATTTAACACTACATAAACATGCAATAGCCCTGCCAAGCCTAGCATCATCTAAAAACAGACATAATAATCATAATGCAATTCCATGTTACAAAATATTTTATAGTTAGTGATATTTTTATTTATTTTTTTCCAGTTATTCCTCATTTACCAACTTTATTCTATGCAGGATCACATGGTAGCCAAATATTATCAGTGTACTGGAGTGAGGAACCATGACAGCAGCACAGGGCAACTTATTCAAACTTTGGAAACACTTGTATTAGTGTTTCTGAATTGACATCTTGAAAAAAATACAATATAGTAGAGCCTGCCTTTCAAGCTGCATGTCTGTTCAATGCTTCATTTAGAAGCACTATTTTTATCAAATTAATAATTTATTTATTTTTTATAATAAGTGGCAATCCCCAAATGGATCAGGACCCTGGGTAGTTGCCCAGTTTGCTCCATTTACAACTTATCCTGATTTTCAACCATTTGATATCATTTTGCTTTTCATAAAATATTATTATCATTATCTGAGAAAGCATTAACCTTTTATTTGTTTTTGTTTTCATTTAAACAATTGTCTTTTGTGCATCCTTCCTCCATCCCAAGTTACTTTCCTCCCATTTTTGTGCTGTTAATATCCTCCCCAAACCACTTTTCATAGTTTTCTGGTTTCAGTTTTTTTAACCCTTCCTAATAAAAATGTTGTTATCCCCGGAACATGCAGGATATGATGCAAATTCCTTTTTACATATTTTTATGCAGTGCCCCCTCCCTCAAAGTGAATACAACTTTCATGTTGCTCTTTGAAACAGGACGTTAGCTCATTAGTCCACATTTATAAAACTGTTTGGCTATTGATAACAGCAGAAATGAAAACCAAGAAATACACATCTTAGGCGTTTATCCTGCTCACGCAGAAGAATACTACATTTCATAAAAAAGATGGTCCCCTCTGCAGCCTTACTTCTTCCATCAGTCCATTATTGTGCACAAGAAAACCACTTGAACTTATATTCAAGTCAGCAGGCCTAGGTCAACACAGTGTAACCCATAGCTATAAAAGTAGTAAGTAAGGCAAATGATGACACAACCCATCCCCTCAGCTTGATGATGATAATGATGATTGATTATTTTGAATGATTTTGTTTAGTCTCAGATTATACGTGGTACATTATAGACTCTTTGATTACAACATTTTATTGCAAAAAAAAAAAAAAGTTATAACAGCACAGCAAAACAAACTTCTCTTGGTGTTTGAATGAGTTCCAAAAAATAAAGATTTAATCCACAGTAAAAAGCTAGGAACTCAGACGTCTTATAAAAATATTTTAATACCAAAAGAACAGTTAGCAGCAAAGCTTTCAAGTGCTAAAAAAGTCTTCCTTAGTGCTTAATACAAAATAACACTAGTTTAATACACATATATATTTAAAATACCCACCTATCCAATCAGATTTACATATCACATGACCATCACTTAGAAACAACAAAATGAATAGACTATAGATTATAATATAAAACCTAAAATCAAATAAAATGAAATAGAATGAAATGAAATACATAGTACAGACTGGTGTGAATAAATAAATTTTACAAACACTTTTGTTCTGATTTTTATTTATTTATTTATATTTTACATTTGTTCACCGGGATGGTCCGACTGGATACATGTCCATTTTCAGCGGAGGTCGGGGGAGAAAAGCTCCCATTTATTAACATAAAAACAAGCAACAATAATAATACAATAATACTAAAACAGAGCAAGAAAAGAATATAGATACATCATTTCACAAGGTTTAACACAGTAGGAATACGCTACCACATGCTAAATGTTTAACGGAGCGAGAAAAAAATATAGATACATCATTTCACAATGTTTAGCACAGTAGGAATATGCTACCACATGCTAAAGGTTTAACTCGGTGATGAGCGGGCAAATCTGTACATTATAACATAACTCATTTGATCAATAGAATGACTGGCTTACTAATAATCAGTTGAGTAGAGAAACACCAAGTTGTTGGGTTGGGTTAGTCAGGGTTTAGGTAAGGGCAGAGCCAGCATGATTTTAAAGTATTTTTTGAGGCCTTTTTTAAATAGGGGTAGAGAAGATTCTTGGGTAAGAACTGCAAAAAGTAGGTTCCAAATTTTACCAACTGTTTGCAAACAGAGAATCCCCTGCTGTGTTGTTGGATTTTAGGGTTAGGACCAACAGTTGATCTGAGGATCGAAGTGGCCTGAGAGCATTATGTGGGCTGATAACATTCTTAAGAGTTGGGTATTATCAGGCTGGTTGAGTACTTTGTGTGCTACTATAAGCTGGATGAACTGCAAAAAGGAAGGAAATTCCAGCCATTCAAGCTGAACTAGGTTGTTGCAATGGTGAGTCCTACATGCCTTACCAGTGGCAAATCTAGCTATATGGTGGTAACAGGAGGATAGTTTGTTGAGGTTAGTTTTAGAAAGGTTGGTAAATATTGGAGAGGCATACGGGAGAGTGGAAAGAAGATGGGTTTGTACAATAACAACCCTAGCAAAAGGGGTGAGGAAAGGTTTGACCTTGTAAAGGGAGCCTAGTTTTTTGTTAATGGACTTAATAGTGTGGTCAATATGTGCGTCAAATTTGAGGTTGTTGTCTATTAATACTCCTAGGAGCTTCGTTTGGTCATCTGGGGAGACAATGGTGCCATTGTTAGACTTAATAGTGAAGAATGGATGAGTGGACCTACGGGTAGGGGAGAAAAGTAGCAGCATTGTTTTGGTAGGATTCAGGAGCAGTTGTCGATTAGTTAGCCAGTTTTCAATGCTACTAAAGGTATTCTGGGTTAGGGATAGGAGATTTGTTTGAGAGGAGGCAGAGCATATCACGGTAGAATCATATGCAAATTGGATACAGTGTGCATTTGGGATAGTGGCATGAAGGTTGTTCATGAGGATAGAGAAGAGGAGGGTGCCTAGTATAGAACCCTGAGGGACTCCTAGGGTGACTGGGAGATGGGATAACAGCTTATCGTGCCATAGGACAGCCTGCTGTCTACCACTTTGATATGACTGAAACCATTCTAGTGAGTGATGGTCTAAGAAGACAGCTTTCAGGGTACTGAGCAGTAGCTGATGGTTAACCATATCAAAGGCCTTAGAAAGGTCAAGAATGAGTGCTGATGATAGTTTGTTGTTGTTTCGATTAAGGTTGATGACATTAGTGAAAGATAAGAGAGATGACGTGGTACTATGGTGTGGTCTGAAGTCATGCTGAAAGTCTGCCAGCAGTTTGTTTTGGTTGAGGTAGTACATTAGTTGTTTGTGGACTATGTGCATTTTTCAAGATGTTTGCTAGTGGTGACAGAATGGCTATGGGTCTAAAGTTAGACAGTTCTATTATGGAGCGGTATTACATGTGATATTTTCCATATTGATGGAATGGTTGCCTCGGAGATGGCTCTATTAATGAGGATAGAGACTGGGAGTGTGATGGCATCTCCGGCTAATTGCAGGTACTCATCAGGGAGGTGGTCAGCTGCTAGAGTAGTGGGTTTTAGTTTTTTGAGAAGGGCATGGATGAGGATAGTAGGGATAGGTTGGAAGCTAAAGGAGAGTTGAGTCTTGGGAAGATTTGAGCTGTCTGTAGTATTGGAGTTAAAGCGGGGGGGTAAGGTGGGAGGGGTTAGGGTAGGTGGGAGTGAGTTGGGTGGCTATTGCATGGATAGTTTCAGTAAAGAAGCAATTGAATGTGTTAGCAATTGACCCTGGTGTTTTGTCAAGGGCTGCTGATGGGGTAGGAGTGGTGGTATGGCCTGGATGGAGGAGGTTGTTTATTCCAGCCCAGAACTTTTGAGGTTTGTTTTGATGTTTTTGTTGCAGGTGGATGTAGTAGTATTTATTGTCTAATATGATGGATTTTTTAGTGTCAGTCCTTAATTGACAGTATCTGACCTGATCTAGTGGGTCTTTAGTAGCATACCAAGGGGTCCATGTCTTATTTCTATGAGTTATTTTGTTTTTTGTAAGTCTAGTTAGCCATGGGGCAGTTCTAGTTTTGGCACGGATGGTGTGGATAGGGGCATATGAGTTAAGGATAGTGAGGAATTTAGTATTAAAGAAGGCCATGGCCTAATCTAGTGTGAGTTGTTTAAGGTCTTATCAGTTGTAAGCCTTGAGATAATTTAGGAAGTTGTCTAGGTTAAAGTTTTTTTTTTGTTACGTGTCACTTTATAGGTGTGGAGATAGGGGTTATCAGCTTTGTGCTTAATGATATAGGTAAGGCAATGATGACTTAGATCATCGGGTAGAATGTCTGAATTGTACATCTGTGGGTCACCATTGATCAGGATCCAATCTAGGATACTACCTTTGACTTTGTTTTTGCTATACCTAGTGGGTGAGGATATGGTCTGAGTAAACCCATGAAGGTTTATGTGGTTACTAGGAGCTTCGAAGGAACAGGTATTCCAGTCAGTGTTAAAGTCACCTAAGAGTATAGTTTCTTGGGGATAGTTGCAGGCTAGCCAGTGCAGAATATGTTCTAGGGTGCTGACATTCTTTTTAGGGGGTAAATAAATGTTGACAATATATCTACATTTATTTTTATTTATTTGTATTTTGGTGATGAGAATTTCAGTATTATTTACTTGGGGAGGTTGTTGGGTGTCAACAGTGACTGTAAGGTTGGACTTAAATAATACAGCTACCCCACCACCTTTCTTGGATGTCCTGTCCAGCCTAAGGATGTTATACCCTGGAGGAGTTACTTCTATGTCTTTAGTTGCTGGTTTTAACCAGGTTTTAGTGAGACAAAGAATATCTGGGGAGTGGACAGCTAGGAGGGCATGGGGGCAGTGGATTGTATTATTCAGGCATCTGATGTTAAGATGGCAGGCCAGGAAAGGGTTTGGGTGCTTATTTAACAGAGTAATGTAGGTAGAATTGTTAGCCACAGAGCTAGAGTCGGCAGGTGTGGCAGTATTAGGGTTTGGGTGAGGTTTGCCAGGTGAGGATGGGCCAGGGTTAGGGTGGATGTCACCATCCTTGGTAAGGTTGTAGTTCAATCTGGTTATGAGTTTCAGGATTTTATTTATAAGTTTAAGATATTGGCTGTTTTTTTTTTTGGCTAATTCAACTGAATCTGAGAGAATGATAGTATTTTAGGGGGTATGGCTTTAGGTGAAAGTGTACTATTAAAATGTTCTAGCTTATTAAGAGCAAGAGTGGTAAAGGTTTATGATTTTGGGCATTTGAATTCTGAATAGATTATGCCTGATACTGTTCATGGTATTTAGCCCAGGTACTCCATCAACTTTAAAAAGATTATCCATTTATATTTGACTAATTCCATTCTTGTAATTAAATCTCCCCCACATGCATTAATATATATCCTCTGAAGAACTCTGAACTTAAATTTATGTTCTTTACCCATAGCCATAATGTGTTTACTCAGTGCATTAGTATCCACCCCCACGTTTATCTAATAAATGAGATCCTACTCTTTCTTTTAATTTTTGGTTTGTCTTTCCTATATAGAAACTATCACACTTGACACAATTAGCAAAATAAATCGATTTAATGTAGGGAATGAATTCCCTCGGCCGCAAAAAAAAATTAAACCAAAATTAAGTGGGGGGGGGGGCTTTGCCCCCATACCCCCTGAGACACCCCCCCCCAACTAAATATGCCAACTCCGAGATCGCTCTACAGTGGGGAAAGGGGCAACATCCGCATAATGGCCAAGGGAATTCTGTCCCTGTGTTAAATTGGCCGTTCGCAGTTTTTTTGCTTTTGCTATTACCAGGTCGACGTTTAGGTATTTGCTAACCTAAACGTTCAATCAGGTAATAGGAACCCATTTTAACATGCATTTTCTGTAGGATATGAAGTCTGAAATTAAAATGTATGTCATTATTTAGTGAGTTCAGTCCTCAGATCATCCCAGTAATTTGTCAGAAAAACAGATTTTTATGAGGAACAGACCAAATATATGAGCCAAAAATCTGGACATTCTGTGAAAATCTGACAGTTGAGAGATATGTTGGTGTGTGTGTGTGTTTGAAAAAGTCTTCATAAACATTACATTTAATAATGATGTCTTTGTTGATAGGAAGTAAAGAAGCATAGCTACAGTATAGTGTTATATTTAAGATTTTTTTTGTTTGGAAGTGTTTCTAAAGTGTTTTATATGCAAAGAAAAGTAAAATAAATGCTAGCCTGAGGCAAACATTTGACTAAGTGACATTTAATAAGAACCATATGTATGTGTTTCGACTTACAAACAAATTTGACTCAAGGACACACTAATAAATGGATCTCGTCCTTAACCCGAGGACTGCCTATATTAGAAATATTTAGCGTCTTTTTCACAACTTGATATTCTTTATTGAATTTCTGGATAACACATCACACAATTCAAAGAGACAAGACAACTGGACATTAAATAAAAACAACAAGAAAGACTTACCCTCTTATGAGTAAGACCCCCTTCTTTTACCTTGATCCTATCAGTATGTGACCTAACAGCTGCATAACCCGTATAAGATTCAGCACAATACATAATGTTCTACTACCTTGAGAACATACAGATGAGCTTCTAATCTTCCAGACCTGGAACATCAACCCTTTTCCTAAGGGTCTATATCATAACCGCAAAACCTCACATACACCAATACGGAAACGTCGACACATATTGAGCGAACAGCGAAAACACAGAACAGCTTAAACCGCAAAATTCAAAATGTCGAATCAGCATAGATGGCAAACCCCACTGCCCGCTATGTACTACCTACCCAAACAAAATAAATAATCCATATACATACACTTAACAAAACCCTACTTTTAACCCTAAATTAAAGCTCACATATTTTACTATGTATGCACTTACCTTAACCCGCACCCTAACCCTAAAGTCTGTAACTATTGCACACTTACCTTAAGGAGCTATACCGGATAAGGGCCAACTATGACGATTCGACATTTTGAATTGAGCACTTCAGGACGTTCGGTGTTTTCACGGTTCGCTCAATATGTGCTGACGTTTCCGTATTCGCGCAATTGCAGTTTAACGGTTGTAATAGGTAACCTTTTTCTAATCCATCTGCAGCAGCACCAACATTGAAAGTGGAATAACATCCAAAAATCTTTTAATAATTTCTTTTGTTTTATTTGTGTACTGGGATAGTACAGCCACCACTTCATCTGCCTTGTTCTAATTAAATAAGTTGCTAGAGTATAGTAACTCTCTTAAATACAGTCAAAAATATAGCGATGCTTAGTTTAGATTTTGTTTTTCTTCATTTGTGTGAGCCTGTACTGCAATGTTATTTTAAATATTTCCTGTGATTTTGAACTCTGATGTTACTGTGAATATGTTAGTATTGTTTTTCTCATTTATTATTTATTATTAAATATATTTAAACCTTTCATTATAGTTGATCTGTGTAGAGATATTTAAGTTTTGAGAGTACTTACATATTTATTTGGTGGTGTGTAAATCAAATCTCAAAGAGTGTATGTGTGTCAGGTACTTGGGCAGGGGCACGAAGCACTCGTTGAACAGAGAGGGTGCTGGAAGTCTTGTCTTGGTGACTCAGCTGAGATCTCAACTCTATAGCTGTGCCAGTGGGGAGTCTTACTGTAGATCTGCAGAAAGAGGGAGAAACTAGCCTCGGACTGACTGTGGCCTCTGTGTGCTCTTAAGGAAAATTGCAGTTGATGCAGAGAGCTGCATCTGGAAATAGTGTGTGTGTAACTTGCCATCCTCCCAGTGTACATCCACCACTGGAGCCAGTGGTGAGACTTGAGGTTCCTTGATTACTGGTCCAGTCATGGGTCGTCACATTTGGCTGGCAGTGGTGAGATCACCACATCACATATTGGGCTTCAGTGGTTATGGATATCGAACTTCTGTAGTCTGTAAACAGTGGTTACTAAAGAAGGTGTTTGTATTCTCAAGTAGCCACATGGTAGACATTCAGAGTTTCATATCATAATAGTTTTATTTATTTTTTGTTAAGTTATTTAGTCAGGGAGACCAGGCAAAGACGTCAGCAGAGGATTATGGCAAGTTGACAAGTTGACAAGGAGCCAGTTGGCTGAGATGTGCCAGGCAAAGGACTGCTGCATGCCAACCTGACTAAAGTGAAAATGATTGCAGTCTTAGCCACAGCTGCAGCACAGACCAGCAACCAGGAAGACAACCAGACTGGTCTTTGGGATGTACAGCTCTCAGAAAATGGACAATTCAACTTTGCCTCAGAGGACTTAAAAATCCATCTGGAGTTAAAAAGACTTAAAATTGAAGCCAAACATTTGGAAATAAAATCAGAAGAGAGACTGCAGTGTTTGGAAGCCAAATAAAATGCTGATTATTTGCCAGGGTCATGGAGGTAATGGAGAAGGGAGTAACTGAACCCCAGATGCAATAAAGGTCAGTAACATTCTTCCACAAATTACACAGGGTGATACTTTTGATAGTTTTATTCATATGTAGGGTATGTAAACAGTATAATGCTGACCAAGGGCTCTGGGTATGGTTGCTGACCCCATTACTCCATGGTAAAGCTGTAACTGCTGTTTCTAAATTGTTTGATACTGATTGCTTAAATGATAATGCAGTTAAAACGTGTTTAGTGGAAGTGGTGCTGCGGTAGCATTGTCACCTCACAGCAAGGCGTTGTCCTGTTCGATTCTCAGCTAGAGCGTCTTCTGTGTGGAGGCATGCGTGAATGGGTGTGCCTTCGTTGAAGGTTGTGGATCAGGGCTGGTAACTTGGCACGTAAAAATCCACTACCAAATATTAGCGGACTACAGTTCCGTTGTGGCGACTCCTAACCGGGATAAGCCAAAAGACACAACAGTGGAATACTTAACACCTGAAGCTTATAGAAAAAAAAGTTTCATGAGCATAGATGCAAGGCAGATGAAAGTGTGTGTGATTATATTGCTGAGTTAAGCATTTATTTTCATAGGTGGACGAATGTTGGTTAGGTCACCACTTTTGAAGGGCTGGCAGACCATTTGGTATGGGTAAAAGCCCTTAGCACTTTGCCTGAGGAAATGAGAATCTGGTTGGCAGATAGAGAATGCAACACTGCAGATGATTTGAGGAAAAAAGCAGACCTATACCTAGCAAGCAAGGCATCAGTGCACAGGAAAGGGATACCCGGTGCTGCAGGTGGTTATAAGGGAACCCATGGTGGGAAGCCTAAACCCCCCCAACAGAGTCCGCCAGTAACAGGGTAAACCACTAATTCATGTACATGGCCAGGATCAAGGGTTAAATGTTTTAAATGCAACCAGTAGAGCCATGTATAATATAGATGTCCACGGAGGCAAGGTGGGGAATAAAAGGTGGGAGAGACACTAAGTGGGAATAACAGAATGCCAGCAGTAAATTGTCTAGAGACAACAAGGGTACCAAACTACCATAAGAGGTTATATCCTATCTTAGTAAATGGGAAATAAGCCACTGCTAAGACAGACACAACCTCTGACCTAACCATTGTGAAGCCTGCAATGGTTAAGGAGAAGCACTACTTGCTTGGGCAAGCTACTCCAGTCAGAGGTTTAGGAGGGACCCCATTTCAAATACCTTTGGCTAGGGTTTACTTTGACTGGGACGGTGGAAAAGGAATCAAGCAAGTAGGTATGTTTGAGGATATACCTGCTGATGTCCTGATAGGGAATGATTTTGATAATGCCATACCTTGTGTGCACGCAGTTACACACAGTCAGGCTTTTAGACAGACATGTGGGTCTGGTAGCCTTGGAATGACCCAGACAGACCCCCCACTTGAAGCCAGGACTGGTGAAATGGTTATTTCAGAATGGGAGCTACCCTGTAGCAGCTTGATTGAAGTTGAGCCACAGCTGCTGGTGGGTGCTGATGTTCCCTTAGACAGAGTGACTGCAAGGGCAGAGGTGAGTAGTAGTACCCAGGCTAACAGTGAGGCACCGCTGCCAGAGGATACCAGATATCCTGTGGAAGGGGAGCTGGGAAGTTTACAAAGAGAGAGTTGAGACAGGCTCAGCTCTCAGAACCTATATTACAAGGCTTGAGGGAGGTAGCTAGGAAGGCACCTGATTCTCAAGGAAAGGGAGAATCTGTATACTGGGACAAAGGGTTACTCTATAGAGTGTGGACCCCTGAAGGAAGGTTAAAGGGTGAAAGAATACATCAGCTGGTAGTGCCCAGAGCCTACCATCTGGCACTTCTAGCCATAGGCCATGACATTCCCTTTGCACTTCATATGAGCATAAAGCATATACCAAGAGATGTATTATAGAGAACTTTTATTGGCCTGGGATTTCTAAGGATGTAACAGGGCACTGCAGGACCTGTGAGCAGTGCCAAAAAGTAGGCAAAGCAGGCACCAATGTCAAAGCTCCTTTGATGCCTTTGCATGTGACTGAGGAGGTATTTCAGAATGTAGCTATGGATATTGTAGGGCCTCTGAGCACCTCATGTTCCACAGGAAAGAAGTATATCTTAGTGGTAGTAGACTATGCTAGCAGATACTCTGAGGCAGTAGCTCTGTCCTCCATTGAAGCAGAAAAGGTGGAACATGCTTTGTTACAGATTTTCAACAGGGTAGGTTTCCCAAAAGAAATACTGAATGACAGAAATGCAAATTTCATGTCAGACCTGATGGGTTGTCTGTGGAAGCACTGTGGGTTGAAGCACCTAAAGACCACACCCTCCCACCCCCAGACTAATGGTCTTGTGGAGAGGTTAAACTCTACACTAAAGACCATGCTATGGGCATTTGCAGATCAGTTTATGAGGGAGTGGGACAAATATTTGCTCCATCTCTTTCTTGCTTACAGAGAGGTGCCTTAGGAATTCACAGATTTTTCACTCTTTGAGTTGCTGTATGGGCATAAGGTGAGGGGACCTCTAGATTTGATCTGTGATGAGTGGGAGGGTGAGTGTGAATCCCACAAGGAGCCTGTTGTGGCATATGTCCTAAACTTCAGGAAAAGGCTCAGGGAACTCATGGCCTTGGCCCAGGAGAAGCTGCCAGAAGCCCAACAGCAGAAAAAGGTCTGGTATGACAGGAATGCTTGAGCCAGAGAGTATGCTGTGGGGCAGCAGGTTATGGTTCTTATTCCTGTCAGACACAATAAGCTGCAGGCAGCTTGGGAGAGACCCTTTAAAGTGGTAAGGAAGGTCAGTGATGTTAACTATATGGTAGAACTGCTAGGCAGGAGGCAGGGACACAAACTGTACCATGTTAACATGATGAAACCCTACCATGATAGAGAGGCACTTGTGCTGAGTATTTGCAGTGGATAGCAGGAGGAGTTGGGGGGTATCTGGTGACTGATCTCCTCAGTAAGGCTCAGACTGACATCTCAGTGGAAGGGGTACCAATGTCCCAGCAGCTATCCCCTACCCAGGTTCGTGAAATCTGAGCAGTGTTACAGGAGTTTGGGGGCATGTTCACTGGGAAACCAGGGTGTACCCATCTGGTGCAGCACATGTGGATATAGGACCCTAAATGCCTATCAAGCAGGCCCCTTATAGGGTGTCTGAGATGAGAGAGTCAAACAGATTCTGAGGGAGGAGATACAGGTAATGTTGGAACTGGGGATGATCCAGGAATCCAGTAGTCCCTGGGCCTCCCCAGTAGTTCTCGTACCAAAGAGGGATGGCAGCACCAGGTTCTATACGGACTTCAGGAAACTAAATAGTCAATAAAGAGTCAGATGCTTACCCCATGCCTAGGACAGATGAAGCCCTAAAGCAGCTGGTTGCGGCTAAGTATCTTACCACTATTGAGCTTACCAAGGGCTACTGGCAGGTGCCCTTGACTCTCAGTACTAGAGAAAGGTCAGCCTTTGTGACTCTTTTCAGCTTGTGTGAGTTCACAAAGATGTCCTTTGGGATGAAGAATGCCCCAGTGACTTTCCAGAGACTTGTAGATTGTATCCTAGCAGGAGCAGGATATTTTGCCCTTGCTTACATGGATGATATTGCCATCTACAGCCATTCTGGGCAAAAGCACCTGCAGCATGTCAGGGAAGTGCTGGGCAGATTGCAGAGGACAGGGTTGACCATTAAGCCCTGTAAGTGTCAAGTGGGTAAGGCAGAGGTCTCCTACCTGGGACACAGAGTGGGGAGTGGTAAGATCAGGCCAGAACCTGCCAAAGTGGAAGCCATTCAGGCATGGCCTGCCCCTGTTACCAAAAAAGCAGGTGAGGGCATTCTTAGGGACAGCAGGGTACTACAGAAAGCTTGTCCCCAATTATAGTACCATAGCTGTTCCCCTCAGAAACCTGACAAGGAAAAACAGGCCAGATAAGGTAGTGTGAACCCCAGCATGTGAGCAGGCATTCCAGAAGCTTAAGAGAGCTTTATGAGGCCCCCCTGTGTTAGCCAGTTCAGATTACAGCAAATAATTTGCGGTGCAGGTGGATGCTTTAAACCAGTGCTATGTAGCTGTAGAAAAGGAATGCCTAGCCATAATGTGGGCACTTCAGAAAAGTCAGCCTTATCTGTATGGAAGGAAATTCACTGTAGTTACAGACCACAATCTTTTAACATGGCTACATCAAGCCAGCTTGCAAAATGCCAAGCTACTAAGGTGTAGCCTACGGTTGCAGGCATATGATATGACAGTGCAGCACCACAGTGAGGTTAGCAATGCCAATGCAGATGAACTCTCAAGACAGGGAAGGGGGTAATGTATTTCCAGATAGGTTCATGACTCAAGCAATGTTTCTCAAGGGGCACTTGAAAAACTAGCTTAAGTCTTCGAGGGGGGGGGGGTAGAAGTGTGATGTAAGGAGGTACTGCCAGAACAGCTAGCTGGAAGTTTGTAAATGAGTATATGTCATTTGTGACTATCAAATTTATTTATACAAGATGCTAGTGTTACCAATCTCTTAGAACTGTATGTTATATAAAATGCTTGTGTTATAAGTGTATTAGAATTGTATTTCACGTGTTATCAAACTTAATTGTAGAGATGTTTGTGCTGAAAAGGAATTTGTATAGTGCTTGTGTTTAAAAATATATCCACAGTGTGCCCTACTGAAAGAGAACAGAAATGTACATAAACTATTGTAACTGTTTAAATGTATATGCTAATAGAGGAAACCAGAGGGTTAACCTCAGTCCAGCAAACTTTAGAAAAATACCTGAAATTAAATTACTTTATAAGCTAGGCCATAAAGATGTTTCAATGCAGCTAGAGACACAAAGTCTGTACTAGGAAGCTTTCTGTATTGTCTTTGGGGTGAATTAATTGTTACTTTGGAAGCATTAAGGAATACAATTGTTTTATGACTTCCAGCACCTGCCAAAGATCTGAGCAAAAGCCCTTGTATGGGTATTTTTACAGGTAGATGCTAAATACTGCCAGCTGCCAGCAATGTGGGTTTGCATAAGAGCTAGAAGACCAGAAATGATGTCATTCTGCAAGCTACCTCAGCAGTAATATTTTAGATATTATTTTGATAATACTGTTAGTGAGGCAGAGCATTCTGCATTCTGTCTTGGACCTGACAAGAACAACAAGAACCATCCACCATATCATCTGCCTTGTTGCTTGAGTATAGTAACTCTCTTAGATACAGTCAGGAATATAGCAATGCTTAGTTTAGATTGTTTTTCTTTATCTGTGTGAGCCCATACTGCAATGCTATTTTAAATATTTCTTGTGATTTTGAACTCAGATGTCATTGTGAATATATGTTTAGTATTGCATTGTTCTTTTATTATTTATTATTAACTATATTTAAACTTTAAACTATATTTAAAGTGTTCATTGTGGCTGATCTGTGTAGAGAAATTTAAGTTTTGAGAGTACTTGCATATTTATTTGGTGACACTGTGTGGGCCACTCCTAACAGCCTTGCTTTTGGTAAAACTACCATTTGTATTAATATTAATATTATAGAGTAAGACAGTGGTAACTACCTTATAGTGTGGGCAGAAGGGAACATAGCTAGTAAAACTGTGACAGCCTTTCCCAGGTGGGGTCTATATTATATCCTCGAACGCTTAAAAAAGCGAACGCTGATTGATTGAACTTATTTTCGCAAAACTGCAAAATATTGAAGCAGCAGAAACTCGAATTTTTTCCAAGGGAAAGAATTCGGTTGTCTGTTTCTGTTGCTTCGGTATTTTCAGTGTTATGGTGGAAAGTTACCGGTCGGATTAAGTGTGCGATTGTGTGGATGTGTGTGTTAGGGTGATTTAGGTGAGTTAGGGTTAGGGCTTGGGTTAGGTGTGTGTGCGATTGAGTGGACATGAGGGTTAGGGCAGATTTAAGTGAGTTAGGGTTAGGGAGCAGGTGAGGTGAGTATGCGATAGTGATGGACCTTAGGGTTAGGGTTTGGGTTAAGGTAAGTGGGTAGTTAGTGGTGTGTGCATAGTTTAGTGTAGGGTTAGGTATCAGATTTTAGGTGTATGTGTGTGGATTTCTGTTTGTTTGGTGTGCTTGTGTTGTGTGTATGTGTTTTGGATCAGTGATTTTTTTTTCCCTGGGAAAAAAATCGCTGATCTGACAGTTTGAGATTTTAAGCTTTCGCTTAAATTAGGTCGATCAATCAGCGTTTGCTTTTTTAAGCGTTCAATGATATAATATAGACCCATGGTGTGTGTGTGTGTGTGTGTGTGTGTGTGTGTGTGTGTGTGTGTGTGTGTGTGTGTGTGAATCTAACATCAAAGATTGTGTGTGTGTGTCAGCTTCTTGGGCAGGGACATGAAGCACTGGTTGGACAGAGAGGGTGCTGGAGGTCTTGGCTTGGTCACTCAGCTGATATAGTTGTGCCAGTGGGGAGTCTTACTGGAGATCTGGAGATAGAGGGAGAAATCAGCCCTGAACTGACTGTGGTCTCTGTGTCTCTTAAGGGAAATTGCACTTGATGCACAGAGCTGCATCTGGAAATACTGTGTGTATACCTGTTATCCTTCCAGTGAATGTCCCCCACAGGAGCCAGTGGTGAAGATTGAGACTTCTTGATTACTGGCCCAGTGCTGGGTCATCACATTGGCATTGCCATCTGCCTCTGTGGATTTTAATTGAGGAGGTCATTCATTTATAATCTGTAATGAGAACACTTGTAGTTTTATTCAATGAAGAAAATACTGGTGTGAATTTTTATTTATTTTTTTGACATTTGGTAACCAGGAAAGTCTGACTCGGTAGAGATTACCCATTCTCAGTAGAGGCCTGAGGAGAAAATCTCCACATAAAGACAGACAGAGAAGTATAACTTCATAAAGGACAACTGAACAATGAGGAATTAAGACTTGAGGATAAGTAACATAACAAAAACTGTAAAAAATTATAAAAAATACATAGTTAGATAAAGGATTTACTAGAAGATTATTCCATCTACTTAGTACTAATGTATTTGCATTGCTGAGTTATAGGCAAGACTAAGGTATCATTTTATTGTGATGGGAAGATGCAGTTCAGACCCACGACTCAGGCAATCACTTTGAGAGGGGAAGTCAGGGTCACTTATTCTGTTGCTTCAAAGACAAGCAATGTAATCTGCATGCCTTCCACTGCCTCAGTATAGCAACAAAATTAACACTATTATCTGTTTCTGCTGAAGTGCTATACCATGCTGTCATTTTTTAGACCCGTATGTGGTCTGAAACCTGTTCCTTGTATATACATTGTTGTAAAATGCATCAAATGGAAAGGGGAATGGAAAGCACATAGTGTAGTACATCTGTATCAGATGTGTTTGTAGAAAATGGCGTGACAAATTAACATTTTTTCAGAAAAAAATTAACTGGCTATATCATAACACAATCATAAGATGGGAACAGGCCGCAGAAGCCATTAGCAGTTAACATTACACCGTGACTGCAAAGAGTGTTGCATTACAGATAGATGTGACAGCCAGGGCTTGGATACTAGGGGCATATTTTGCATAGTGTAAAGAAATGCTGAAAGGCTGTCAAGTGATAGCCTTTCAGGATTGCTTTACACTATGCAAAATATGAAATCTACTTAAGTTATGCACATGACATGCTACTCTACTCCCCTCAAGGGACCCCTTGATCCCAGCTTGTTTTGTATGAATAAGTTCTCTGATTATGGACTATACGAAACATTTTGGTAAACTGCTTCTCACATAAACTCAGAATGTCTGGGATTACTTGGACCCTTTTACCATTTAATAAAATGTTTTAACTACTGAGAACAGTAGGAAGCAAGGATATCAGGGTGACTTAGTCTGAAGAAGTAGACAGTGCAGTTATTTATTTGCTGTGAATAATTACAAAATTCCACTGTCCGTTTGTCCCTAACAGTTAAGTAAGATAAAGATTTAAAGAACAGCATAACATACAATAAAAAATATAGTATGTCATAGGTCTGAAACACATCAAATTAGCAATATAACCATGGCCAGATAAGTTGTTCTCTTCCTAAATACTGATCATCATATGCATTTATCAAAAGGAAAAAAGTATCAAATAGCTGTTGTACATTTGGCTGAGCTTATATTGTTAATCTTAGAACTAAGGAAAATACATTTTCTTGAAGCACCACTTCACTCATGCCCTATAAAATTGTCCTGTTTCTTGACTGGTACAAACCAGGGTGTTCCAGTGTTCTGCATTCTGACTGCTTGGCCAGGATTCACAAATACTGTACACATGTGCAGGGTTAATTTTTGACAAGATCACTGTACAAGTGAACTGCTAAACAGACGTATTCAGGATTGAATAGTGCCAGCTTGCTGACTAAGGATTGCATAAATATTCTTATCACATTTTTGTGCTTTCTAGTCACTCAGAAAGATTACACAACAGACAGCGCAGACATAACTCACACCTTCTTCCTCCTAATTTTAGTTTTCCTACTGATATTCTTGCAGCTTTAAATATTGACAGGGATTCCTAAAGGTTACCACAAAGTGTAGACTACACGGAAGAAGGTATGAGTTATGTCTGCGCTGTCTGTTCATTCAGAACTGTGTACACTTAGTGTAGGTGTTATTGAATCCCGTGGGTAATGCTAACAAGAGAAACAGCACTAGGCTGCATGACAGCTGGAGCAGAGCAACATTAGAGCATGTGACTGACACGATTGATGTCATACGGAAGGCAGACTAGCATGGCTAAGTTAATATGCAGTCACAAGTAAGATACTGCCATATATTTATTTATACTTTATTAACCAAGAATGTGATCTTGTTAGAAGACAGCCTTCATCTGCTACCTGGCCATTGGCTAGGACAATCACAAACAGACAAAAAATTACATTCAAGAAATATTGCATCTGGTGCAGTGAAAACAGCAAGAGACAATTACATCAGTATTACAAGAGTGAAATATAAGCTGCAAAAGAAAATTTACAAAACACCTACACTGCAGTGAAGAACAGCAGAAACATCTTTAGAACAGCTATTAAACAGTAAATATACATAATTTGCTTAGATGTTAAAGTACAGGTAGGAAATGTACCCAGATGTTAGGTAAGATGGTTGATAAGGTAGTGCATGATGCAAACTATATGTTACTGCAGAGATGCATCTTGTGCTCATCCAACTCAAGAAGGAGCACAGCGGCCATCAGTTAGACCACTGTTTGCAAATCAGAAACCCTCTTCATCATATAAATTGGGAGGAAATGAGGTAGATAGAAAAGCAGGAAAGGGGAGAAGTGCAAGAAGAGGGGAAACACACAAAGGTAATCATAATGTATGAAAGGTGGGAGGATGGGTGATTTTTTTATTGAGGGAAACAGACCATTTTTCATCTATAGGAAAGAAGGGTAGATGTGAACGGTAATGAGGGAAAGCTGTAGATAGGATTCAGGAAGTAGAGCAGGTATCGCAGGCAGACAAACAGCAGTGATAAACAGAAAAGGTTGGGAGGTGGTGGATGTAGACTGAGAAACAGGAGGCAGACAAATGGTGAAAATGAAGGTTAGACAATCATCAAAGAAAGAGGCAAGACACATAAAGGATGAGAAATACCAGGATGGAGATAGGGTAGGACACTGGAATGGATGGATGACAGGCCAGCTCACAATTTAAGAAACCATAGCATTTCTGATGGTTTAATTTTTCCACATGCTTTGGGCTTCTAGTACCAATATGGGAATGGATCCCATTCCTAAGTCAGGGTATGATTAGAGTTCATGAAATTAATATTGTTTCCATCTTTAATGTTAGTCAATAGTGCTCTTCTCAGTAACTGCAATATACCCAGAATTATCTCCTTCTGTAATTCATACATGATTGCATGTACCTCTGACCTGGGTGGCCAATGTTATGGACTTAGTGCTCTTCCTACGACCTGGAGGATTCAGCTTACAAGTCACAAACTTTGCCACAAAGCTCTTCATGTTGCTGAGGCAGGCATGCAGTTGCAACCAAAACTTAGCCACCACCAGCCTCTACAACTGATGTTGGCAGATCATGGCAGACCCTTCTGGACTATTCTCAGAAGAGAAATCATTGTTTTCATCCTCCCTCCTGGGAAGTATATATCTAGGGCACCAACTGATTCTACAGTTCATCTCCAGCTAAGGCACTATTGCCCCCTGCTGAGAGGCAGCCTTTGTAACCACTGGTTATGCAGCACCAGAGGCAATAGTTGGAAGGCTGGCAAAGATGGAGGTGAGGGCAACCTCTCCTCCTCCTCTCCTCCCCTCCTCCACCACTTGAACTATAGAAGGATGGCACAATGTGAAAAATGGCTACACAAACACATGTAACACAGTGGCAGTTGTACAGTGGACTTGCTGATTTGTCATACAGCTCCTACTGCCAGATGAGTCGCTCCCACCATCTGTGACATCCAACCATGTTCATTTCATGTTCATCCATTGCTGCAAAACAAAGTATATACACATCATGTAAAACAGGTAAGATACCAGAATACAATATATCTGCAAAAATACTTACACTACATCTCTTGCGCTTTCTCTCTCTCTCTAACTTCTACCTCCCACTGTGAAGTAGGTTGGGATGGTACCACCTCAGGTTACTGCAGTAATGCTGCACTACTCACCAAAATAGGTGATGCCAGTTGAATCCCTCACCATGCTGGCAAGCTAGTTGCAGGCATCCACGTTCTGCAATCATAATGTCTTATTATGTGCTGCTATATGTGACAAAAGCTGTAGTGCTACACCATGGTGCTAGTGGCATACAAATGCTTTATGCCTGAGCATACCGGTGACAGGCCTCATAGTCACCATGATGTGCACAATTACCACTGGCATATTTGAGCAGTGCAATGTCTAATGGTAGAGATTCAAAAACACTGGGAATAAGCAACCTTATTAGTGTAATAACCATGCTAACTGGCACTTGCTATCATGAAATAAAATGATGGTGCTGTTTTGCGCAACCTTGCTTGATATTGTGCAACTGTGGGACAGAGGAATTTTGACAGATAATCTGTGGACTTTCAAATTTGCTAAGTTAAAGAAGAAGTCCTACCTTCTAAGGTACATCAGTAAGAATAGTATACACTGTTGTAGATGTCATTCATACTGAAGCAGACATGAGATACAAGCAAATAGGTCCCCAAGATACTGGCATGGCACTGCACTCTCCGCCGATGACTTCAAGTGGCAACCATATGCAATGGAAACACTGTGAAGGACATAATGTCCCAAGAGGGTTTGGAGTTCCACAGCTATGTGTTAAGGCATGGCTACAGTGCGCATAGTTCTAATTGTACCTGATAAACAATTGCATTAAGGTGGGTAGAAATCCATGGCTGTGTGTGCACAGTACACAAATATGACATGGGCAGTTGTATTGTATTAAACATTAATTATGTACAGCACATAAACATGTCCATCAAGGAGAGAAGGTGACCATAGGCCTCTGTAACCCAATTCAAGTGTAACTTGAACTGGATGGGAACAGGGAATCCATCCCTGGTTTGGCACCCATGTCTCTGACACAGGCTGCCTGTAAATAGTTCATCTCCAAGGCTCCTGCTTAAATATTTCATCTCCAAAGCCCCTGCTTACATGCATCTAGGGTACCAGAATTTGTCAGAGATCTGGGATGCATGGTTAGGCTTAAAAAGGCCCTAGAGATCTTTAGCCTAGCACACTCCTGTGAAACTATACCATATCCACACTGAGTGATATGTTTTGCACACAGGGTTGCATGTACTTGCATGGACAATCAAAGGAGTCAATGACTTGAAGATTTTACAACCAACAGAATGAAGTGTTACTGCAGACTCTCTGGACTTGTGGAATGCATTTCCTTGGCAAAGCTGCAGCAGACAAAAGGTATCAGGACCAGATTCAGCAGGAAGTAGTGCAATATATGAAATGCTGTGTGTGGTCATAATAGGTCTCTGTGACAGGTTCAGTAAAGGGTTCCTTATATGATGTAATGCTCAATGAAAAGGAAAAGGCACAGGACCTTATGACAGCAGGTCCACACAGAGACTGAGTACTCTTTGTTACTCACTATCTAGAGGGAGTGACCCATCAAAATCAGGGGTAGCATGGCTGTGCGAGCTGGGCTGGCCCCATCCATCTATATGTCAACTGGGGAAGCTTATAGTTAGTAATGTCCATTACACTGTACAGCTCACTCCACTGCATTTGAAGGGCTGTACTAAACAGGGCTCACCTGCATATCTATCTTTCTAGGAACCCCTGGTATGCATCTGCAACAGGCTGCATGACAAGGAATGTATGTAAAAGTATGTTACAGCTGTACTTCAATTTGCAGTACTCAGTATTGTACATGCCAAGGGGGATATAAGGGTATTTGTGTAGGCAGGCAATGTTGTCATGTGTGTTCATGCTTTCATAGGTGCCACTGGTGGAGGGGTCAAAACAAGAGGACAAAATATGGCTGATGTCAGTATGGCACCTATGGTTGATAATGATGGTAGCATGCAAGACACATGGTTTGATGACAGTGGCCCTGTCTGCATCACTATGGGGGGGGGGGCACATATAACCACCATATTAAAGGGACTTGTAGAGGTGCAGCCTGAGCATACAACCTCACCAAGCCAAGATGGACAGCTTCTACTTCATAGTTCCTCACAGCCTCCACCTATGTCCCCATTGCACATTTCATCTGAATTATGTAGCACCTCTGAATTGATGACATAATTCCAGAACCATCTTGGATATGGCAATGACATCTGGCATTAACCAGTTGATGTGCAGGTCAGTGATCTTGGCACAATTGACTGTTACCCACAGCATGAGAGATGATGAGCACTCTCTCTGGATTCTGACATATAAGTGCACAGTGACATTAGCATGAGTTTTCTGAAGGGCATGAAGTCTGAAACTCAAATGTCTGTCTTTATTTTCTGACTTCAATCTTTAATGAATAGCTACTAATTTGTCAGAAAACCACAATTTTATAAAAAATGCACCAAAAATATGAGGCAAAAATCTGGACATTAAACAAAAAAAAATGTACATTTGAGAGGTATGTATACAGCCTGTTATGCTAAGCATGAGCATTGTCAGGTCATGGTTGACTGCACTTCTTAGGTTCCCCATCTAAGACACCTCGTCAAGCTGCTCACACATATTCACATAGTTTTACCCCCTTTCATGTCACCAGTGGACACAGTGATCACTTTGTAAGTAATGGTGCTCATGAGAGGTATAAATCTCTTTTGTAACATTAACAGGACATGGAGGGATAGATATGTAAAACACAGAATACCACTCTTATGGAACTGTTTTCCACTCCTCATAAAGCAAAGAACTTCCCTAGAACTTCTCTTACTTTATCGAAATGTAATCTGGACAACTGGATCCGATAAATTCACCCTTGGCTTAGCACTCATGGACGTGGCAACAAGTAATGTCTCAACATATTCTTGTGATGCCCATCTTTGGGTTATTCATGTATAAAGGCTAACAAATTGTTATGGAAATGTACGGTTAAGGTTCTTATGATCCTAATAGGTTAATAGCCTAGTAAGTACCTATAAACCTATGAACCTATCAGTACACAGTATGCTCCATCAGGGTGAATGGTCATGGACCTGTATCCCTATCCCTCCCATGTCATGAAATACATCATGTCTTGACAATTCAAGGCAACACCATCGCTAATCACATCATGGCAGCTTGACCACAACACAGGAGGATGTGATCTATGTCTCCCAGGATATGTGGCTGCTGTATTCACCTCACATGACCTTATCCTATCTCAGAAGAGCTGCAGGTGACTTGTCACTGTGTCATGCCAAACAACTGTGCATAGCATTGGTAAAAACATGTTTTATTCACTTCACGTATTGTTCTGCTTATAAGATTGCTATTTCTTTTAGCTTGCCCTATTGTATGTAGTTTGTACTTTTTGTGCTGCAAGTTGCATATCAGCATTGCTTTCTGTGTTATCCGTATTGGTTCTGTCATTACTGACTTGTTAGTTTGTCTTATGGCTTGGATATTAGTTGAAAGGGGTCTCAAATAAGGAAGCCATTCTGGAACAGAAAATTAATAAATTAATAAAAAATAAATATATAAATAAGTAAGTAATGATTAGTGTGGTATGATTATGTCTGATGCACAATGTGTTTTGTCCATGTACTGTCCTGCATTGCCTGAGTGTGATAACACAAGCATCATTTTATTCTATACTGTATTTGCCTAGGTGTCGTCTTGTTACTAGTGCTGTAATGTTTTGCAAATTCATCTGCCTCAGCCATGATACTGCTGTTGCTTCTGCTGCACTGTCTTCTCCAACTGTTCTTCCACTCTGCCTCCCACTGCTGGAACAAACAATATGGGAGGCCCAGTCAAGATGTTAGCATGTTGCATCAGCTGTTAATGTAATGACATGTTTTGCGGTTTTGCAGCACTGCACACTTAACCAAAATCTTGATGCAAATTTCAGGTCTGTATTGCAGTACCCCTATTGACATATATGTACTCTTCCAAAAAAAAAAATACTTCTATTTTACATGTCTCTGCATCTGCTGTGTTGTAGGTAATTTCCTGCATGGCCTGGAGGTTGCAGATCGGAATCATCAACTAGAGTTCTAGGGCATATCTGTCATCATCTGCAACACAAAGCACACACCAAACAATGTATTGTATGTGACATGCTGTGTGCTGGCTTGCTTGCTGCCTATGGGTCTGCCTACCAATTAAATTAACCTGTTTGAAATCTCCTTGAGAAAACATTTAGTATATATCAAATGTGTGCAAGATGTGCAAATCATGGGGACAGCTCAAGTAGTGCACACACATTATAAATAACGAGTTGTGTGCATTACAGATCAGTTAGTTATGGAAACAGAAGCTCTTCCTGTTGATATATTGCAGTCCTTCTGGAATGGTTAGGGACTTGAAGGCAATGTGTGTTTAAAAGACATCAGTGAAACATGCACTGCTATAAAATGTTTGCACTGAAGTAGCTCTCCACTCTTCAGTCCTGTAGAACCAGATATGCTCCTCCACATGATACAAGACGATGTTGAGAATCTGTTTTGGATCATGAGGCCGACCTATTCCCACATCATGCAGCTGGATTCGTTTTACAATACTGACACTGCAGTGTAGCATGGGGCATTGAATGCTACATTTCAGTGTGCCATCCTTCAGATGAGATTTTAAACAGAAGTCTTATCTACCTGAATTGGTGGTAGCTCAGGTGGATGTAAAAGATCCCATAGTACTTACTCAAAAGAGTAGGGGAACTTTATTACATTATAAAGTCAATCTATGTATATACATCTTCAACAAAGAAAGTAATCACTCACTGGAAAAAGATGAAAATGATCATGGGACATAATCTATGAAAAATAAAAGAAAATAACATAGAACAAAATAAGTAGGAATATGTAACATCAGATAACATTATCCCATCCTTTCTTCTAAAGCCACTTTGTTATTGTTTTCAAAATAAGATCATAGTCTCATAATTTAGTGCACAATAACTTGTCACAATGAGCTAACCATAAAATCTATCATTTCTGAAATATAATTTTAGCATAACTATCCTAACCTGTAGGAAGTGTATATTGTACTGGTCATACAACAGTGTTCTTAGCTGTAGTGATCCTAAAAAAATTTAGATTATATGTGACGTATACTCTATTCCAATAATCTTGTACTCTTGGATATGAAAATAAACCATGTTCCATCATTCACTCTATAGGACAAATATCATACAATCTTTTGGAATATGTTTTGTATTTTATGAAACCTTTTACTGGCAGCTTACCCAGCATAACTCTCCACAGAAAATCCTGAATTTCTAAAGCTGATTTAATCCTTTGTTGTCTTTCCTTAATACCGTTCCTATACAAATGACTGGATTCTGTAGAGTTCACAGAAGCTATTTCAGACAGCAGAGCACATCAAAGAAATACTTTAGTACACCTGCTGTAAGGCACTCTAAATGCAGACTGAATACTTAGGTATTCAGCATAGAATAATTAGGGATTTGGCACACACCAGTGTGATTCCAAAACACACTGTGTGCACATAGTGCAACTCAAATATGAAAAAAAAATCCACCCTGACTCCATTTCTGAAATCCTCAATGCATACATTATGGACAGCAAAGAATTCATGTGAATACTATGGACTACTGTGAAATTCATTGCAAAACTGAAAAAAAATAAACCCATAACAATGCAATCTGCTGTTAACATACTGCAATAGGTAGCAGTGATGCAAGCCATAAATGTGGATATGGCTGTGCATCATAAAAGGCAGCCAACTAGAGTCAGAGCAAGGCTGCAATTAAACCAGTTGCCAGTTCAGGAAATAATCAACAAATACCATCTAGACAGACAAATGGTGCAAGTTGTCTAAAACTTGTGCTCCACACATGTTTGGGCAGATCCTGCGAGGACACCTCATCCCCCTAGAAACTAAAGTGTGTCTCAGTCTGGGTGTACTCACACCTGGGACATTCCAGAGACACATGGAGGATGCTGTGGGAGTAGCACAAACAGCTGGCAGTTGTATCCTGGCCAAATTCCTAGCAGCAATGTGCAGCAAGGTGGATGACTACATGCACTTCCCATCCACACCCATGGAGAGTAATGCACCAGTTCTACAACATCTCAAACTTCCCCCATGTACTAGGTGCAATAGATTGCACACACATACCTATCAAGACACCAGTACATCCAGAAGCAGACCAACACATAAAAAGAAAGGGCTGGCTATCAATCAACTGCCAAGTTGTGTATGAGGCAGATGTCAGCATAGCAAACATCATGGCAACATATCCTGGAAGTGTCCAGTGTCCATGACGCTGCCATTTGGGGGAAAAGTGGACTCATCCATCAAAGTGAAATTCCTGAGGGATTGCTTCAGGGTAAATACAGCTACACAGCTAGGATGTAAGTTAAGGATGCCCCTCTCAACAATATCCAGTCTGAACAAAGTGTTTTTTTGACTCCCCACAACAAGTGACTGTGGTTATCTTTTTGAGCCATGGCTAATGACCCTGTGCCATGAACCATCCAACTTTGAACAGGAGACCTACAGTAGAGCACATGCAACAACCAAAAACACCATAGAGCATGTGTTTGGTGCATTGAAAGCTAGGTTTAGATGTCTGAACACATCCAGGGGTGCACTGCAATACAAACCTGAAAAGCCAGCGCAGATGATAACAGTGTGAGCCATGCTGCACAACATGCTAACCTGAGCACATGGTGGCCTTCCAGCTGCAGGTGTAGGCTAACTAACCCAAGAACCAGAAATGTGTGAAGAAGACATCCCATACATTGCGGAGGAGGAGCAGGAGGACATAGGGGACAGAATCACAGGCATAGAAAACATTGGTTGTTACTACAAGTGCAGGCCCAGGCTACATGGGAGCATCTAACCCAGACATTTGAGTCATGACAAGCCACATGTACATAAGTACACAGTCTCAACATTGATGTTCAGGTGTTGCCTCACCACAGCAACACAGAATGCATCTAATGGCAATTGCCCACTAGATGTAGACACTGAGCATCACATGTAACATGAGCATAACATATTCCAATGTGAACATAAGCAAAAGTGTAAAAATAAATATAAACTGAGGCCACAACCGACACAGGTATGCAAACACACTCAGTTAATTTTATCACTATATGGTAAACAATAAAGGACACACATCAGAGCTACACTTGCAAATATGTATAATCGCATAAGACAAAAAAAGAGAAATCACACATGACATCATGCAGACATTTTTATTTCAGAAACACATATCACAGTACAGTGGTACTGAAATAATATGAACCATCTACGTGTAGTACACTGTCGGACAAACTCTATCACTGCCTTGGTTGACCCTGCTAATGTCTCACACTACAGTCCTCCCTGCCACGATTAAGTACAGACACATCCTGCCCTGGTTTCTTCACAGAGGAGAAGGATGGGTGTACGGCACCATGTTGAGATGAAGGAGCATGACTGTGAAGTGATGGTCATGTGACTGGCAGACCTCAGCAGATTTGCCAGCATTTGATATCTGTGCAAGTTGGACCATAGACAGGGAATCCTAATAACCAATGATTATTCTGTGGACAGGTGGCCTGCCTCTCACAGGTTGAAATCTGCTATGCATAGTCATGGAACACAAAATCCTACTTATGCTATGACACTGCTGCAGTATTGTAGAGGCCAGGTTTCCACTGATTGTGCCACAGCTAGCAGACTCGCATGTGAGCGGCCAATGCAACCATAATCTCACTGTGTCTGTGCTATTGTCTGTCATGCATGACACATAGCTAGTGTGCCACATGATCTGTGGCACAGGCAAGTGCACAGACAGCTGAACAAGTAGACCTCCTCTGACACTTGGCTATATACAACATCTGCTAGCCTACATCTATGGCGATGCCCTGTGTCTAGTTGTTGTGTGGATCTGCCAGCAGCAGTGCTCCCAACTGTTGTGTATTGACCAACGGTGTCACGTTGTTCAACATCCACTGTGTCATCATCCTCTGAATGCATTGGCAAGTAGACCTCCACATCTAAGGATACATCTGGTGCAACATCAGTGTCAATCTCAAGGATGAACTCTTAAAACAAATTAAAGTCCTCTGTGCCGGGGCCCATACTACCAGGATGAGACACATGATGACCAACATAATGATCACTGGATGGACTAGTGGATGATAAAGACGGTTGATGTGCTACAAGCTACAAAGACACAGATCAGAAAAATGTACCTACAGCACATGATGAATATAAAAGACAACTGGCACATATATTTCACTGCAGTGTTACAAATACTACTGACTTCACTTGCAGTCAACTGTATATATTCTTCATGGAATGTACATGCCATAACTATATAATCTATTAACATGGCCAACATACATGACTTATCTGATACATAAAAACATAACAACACATCTGGTAAACAAAAACCAAAACAGGAACAGATGGCTCCCCAGCTCTTTATTAGATGGATACAGAATATCAAACCCAAAGAACACTGATGACAAATCAGATAAAGTGTTTTTCATTTAGTGTAGATGATTAATGACAACTCAGGTTCTTCTTAAATACATATCCCCCTCCCTCCTTCTGACTTAATTGGATAATAAACGCCAAATATTAATTACTTCATTATACAATTTTTCATGTTTCAAATTACTCATAAAAGTAGAAGTAGATAATAAAAATAAAAATGACAGGTAAAAATGAAAATAACAAGATATACACATATAACCATACACATCATTAGAAATGGTTAATAATGTTGTTGTGTCTTTCGGCTTTTCCCGGTTAGGGGTCGCCACAGTGGAACTCCGGTCTGCTAACGATTGGCAGTAGATTTTTATGTGCTGAGTTGCCGGCCCTGACGCACAACCTTCAATGAAAGTATGCCGATTCACGCATGTCTCCACACAGAAGATGCTCTAGCTGAGAATCAAACAGGACATCTTACTGTGAGGCAACAACGCTACCGCAGCAGCACCACCGCAGTTACATTAAAAATGGTTAATAATAATTAACCAAAATAATGTACACAATTAAATGCATATTCAATCTACTAGAATCTACTAACATCCCCCAGGAGAAATTACATAGTTAAAATAAACTACCTGCATGACTTTACTGGTAGTTATCATTACTGCAACATTACAGAACTAGGACAAATAATATACTTCCTCAAAGTTATCTGTTCAGATTCTTGAGTCTCAAAAGGCACTGTATAGAACAAGAATCATTAATACCCGGATAATGGCAAGCATCCAACCAGATTTGCCACATTAATTCCATTCTCTCTAATAGTAAAGATCTTGGTCCACCCCTTAAGTCTTTTGGAATGTGGTCAATGATTCTAAATCTGAAACTATGTGTAGGGTTCCACTTTATATGGTTGGCTAATGCGTTTTCAATTTTCCCCTTTTTGATGTAATATAAATGCTCATATACCCGCTCACGTAACTTTCGATCGGTCTTCCCGATGTAAAAGGCGGGACAAAGTTGGCATTTACCTAAGTAGACCACAAAGGTAGAGTTACAATTAAATCTACCAGAGGTTGTAATATAGCGTTGGTCTCTTATGTGAAACATATACCCAATATCCATAAATTTACAATAATTACAAGATTCGCATTTAGCCATACCCGGGTTCCTTACTGATCTAGTATTACAAGTTTCAAGAAGATTCTTCAAATTATTTCCTCTCTTAAATATAAATGACGGAGCTGACCCTATTATTGTACGGAGTTCTAAGTTGTTACTGAGAAGATTCCAATTTTTCTTTATTATAGCTAATATATGCCTGCTTTCTGGGCTGAAAGTTATTGTAAAACTGAAAGGGGACCTATTTAGTCCATGATGAGTTTGAAGATCCACCACATTAT
This sequence comes from Protopterus annectens, assembly GCF_019279795.1. Taxonomy (NCBI): domain Eukaryota; kingdom Metazoa; phylum Chordata; order Ceratodontiformes; family Protopteridae; genus Protopterus; species Protopterus annectens. The sequence continues at coordinate 880,941,540 of NC_056725.1, forward strand.
GCGGCAGAACCTCCCCTTGTAATAGTGGGATATATATATATACACAATTAGACCTCTTGTGTATAATCTCAGTAGTGATTTCCAAAATAAGGTCCCTAGGGTAACCCCTTGTAATAAACATGTTACCTATTTTTTCATATTCCTTGATAAGTTAACTCTTGACCGTTACCATCCTTGTGGCTCAAACTAACTGGCACTTAATCACTGACTTTTTATGATGGAAAGGATGTGAACTACTGACGTGTAAATATGTGTTCAAAAATGTATCCTTCCTATGAATCTTAGCAGTCAGTCTTTTATGGGACTGATCTATAAATAATTCAATGTCTAGGTATGTTATTACATCTTCATGAAAGGTATATGTTGTTGTTGTGTCTTTTGGCTTTTCCCGGTTAGGGGTCGCCACAGCGGAACTCCGGTCCGCTAATGATTGGCAGTAGATTTTTACGTGCCGAGTTGCCATCCCTGATGCACAACCTTCAACGAAGGTAAGCCCATTCACGCATGTTTCCACACAGAAGACACTTTAGCTGAGAATCGAACAGGACAACGTCTTACTGTGAGGAGAGAACGCTACCGCAGCACCACCACCGCAGTTATGAAAGGTATATGTGAATTCTAAAAAGTTGGTAGTTTGGTTCAAATACTGAATGAACTCTACTACTTCGTCTACATTACCTTTGTGGATGACAAAAATGTCGTCCAGGTAGCAAGTGTAAAAGAATATCCTGTCCATTAAGTGTTCCTTTTTGAGAATATGCTCCTTCTCCCATTGGGCCATAACTGTGTTTGCAAAGCTGGCCCCACATGGGGACCCCATTGCCACCTCAATCTTCTGCAGATAAAATTGTTTATCAAACAGAAAATAGTTGTTAGTTAGAACAATCTCCAACAGGTTACTCACTAATCTAATCTCAACCGAAGGGACCCCTTTCTCCCAAGGAATCGGACTATGTATTTGATTCCTTCCTCCTGTGGGATAGATGTATACAAATCCCTGACATTGATCATTAGGAAGTTGATATTTTCCTGGTATGGAAGCCCATTTAATTTTGATAAAAATGTCCAAGAATCTTTACAGATTTGGCACTCATTCTTTAGATATTTATTTTATATATTATCTGCTACTTTAGCTATAGGATATGTTATACTTTGATGAGCATCAACCAGTGGCCTCATTGGTGGATCAACTAAAGATTTGTGTATTTTAGGCACACCAAATAAAATTTGTGTCCTCGGGGCTAACATTGTTAAATAATTCAAGAAGGGAGTATCAATTAATTGTTCAATAAAAAGGTTGTTCAAATGCTCCTTTATTTTCTTATAAGCTGTGTTAAATTCAGTCAAGTTGACTGGGATGTAAGTATCAGTTTCTAAAAGTTTGGACATCTTTTGGGTATAAAATCATTACCCGTTATCACCAAACCTCTCCCTTTGTCTGGTTTCAGAGTTCTAATTGGTAGTTGTCGAAACTCAGTAAAAGCTACCCAATCGTCTCTCCCTATGTTACTTTTATATTTTGACTTCTCCATCTGTAAATTCCTTATGTCAATTTCACATATTTTTTTCAAATGTTGAAATAAGTGAGTTACCTGGTGGATTAAAAGTGCTAGGGATATAAAATTCAGATGTGGTTTTCTGTTCTGCATTAAAGAAAACCTGCAAGTTAAGTTTTCTAATTAATTGCTTGAAGTCAATAATGGTTTTTACCATATTAGCTGGTTTAGTTGTTACAAATAATAGACCCTTTGCTAAAAGTTCCACCACATTAGATTTTACTTCAAACTCAGAAAAATTATATATGCTGAAATCTCCACTGCTATTACTAATAACTGTAAGTGGGGGAGCTGTTCGACTATGTATGCCAGTGTCAAGATTTTAATTCACAGAGGTATCAATCTCTTTAACACTTGTATAGGAATCTACATTAGTCAACATTTCAGGCAGTGGAAATTCAGACCTTAATGACACGTTGTTAGATATACTAATAGTTCCCAAATAAAATGAGTCCAAGGATGCATTTGAGTCCAGCTGTGGAAAAATAGCAAAGGCATTATGAACATCCTGACCTGAGTTACTAGGACTCAAACCCCCCTGATATTAGTTAGCACTTTCGGCATAGATACTTCCTGGCCAGATGTTTCGATGTTACAGTTCAAGTTCAATGTTACAGGAATTCCTTTATTAGGAAAACATGCATTAACACTGGGTAGCATCTCAGATAAATGTAGTTTAACACCAGACGCCCCTCTGTTAATTATACTAGTCAGGGGGTTTTGCATGTACTGCCCTCTTGACTATGGGTTCAGTACCTAGCCTGGTATTTTATTTAACAGTTGAATAATAACTGTAACTATGTCCTTTGAAATGTGCATGTGTTTTACATCTAACTGCATAATATCACACAGCCTCATACTTCACTGATGCCGATATAGCCTAGGACAGGGATGACTGCAAATTTCAAAGTTTTCTATTATAATCCCACTGTATGACCTATATAACTTACTTATATCATTCTTCCTACACAAGTACACCTTGATAAATCCAGTTATATGAGCAATTTTTAAGTTAATATTGTATACTTTTTAAAATGCTATGAAGGACTGTTTTGTCATTAAATATTGTGTTCAACAGTAGAACAGAATCAAGCTAAAAGTTTTGAGGGAGTGTAATGGGTACACTAAGAGTTGCAATGAAGGTCAGGGAAGCTGTATATATTTAACTAGTGATGTGCACTTTTACAAGGAATAGTGGTCCTCACACATACCTTTCTGTTTCTATAATGTACAGCAAGAGGAATGGTTCTGTTTACAGAAGCTGGATGTTACATGACACTATCAGACTGTCTGAGGAATGGATTATCTCAATTACTGTTCATTTTTCAGAATACAGTGCTGATATGAATGCAATTTAAAAGCAGTTTAACTTCATGAACAGCACATGTTCATAGTATGCAATCCTAGATCAAGATCGTTCTTAGTAGACCATCCCCCATCAGGATGATGCCATAACATTAACTCTTCACTGCCTGGAAAACATCTTTTTACAGTTAAGATGTGTTACGTAGGCAGACAGCTCTAAAAGTTAGAGTTTCGCTGTAGGTTGCATCTGAAGGTTTGAATCTCATGTCCTCCGATCTGTGCTCAAAGATGTTAATGCCTGAATGTTGCAATCTCAACTGAGTATTGTGCTTACCTAATTTTTTTTAGAATAACAGCCTACAGAGTGTGTTGTGAAATATTTATTCTTGTTATTTGAGGAATTCTAATTTCAGATGACAAGGACTGGAGTCGGAACAGCACGTGCGATGTGCATCAAGCAGATGAACAGGCTTGCAGACCAGCAGAGAGAGAGAAGTATGTTGAATATGTTTCATATATTATAAACTGAAATGCATATTCCATTGTTTTCTGGCCTGTATTTCTCAAAATTACATGTTTATTGTTTACAGCTTATCCGCGGCGGTGCAGCGGTAGCGTTGTTGCCTCACAGCAAGAGGTTCTCCTGTTCAATTCTTGGCTGGAGTGTGGGGAGTGCCTTCTGTGTGGAGTCTGCATGTCCTCCCCATGGTTGGGTGGGCATTCAAAAGAGATGCGTGAATCAGCGTGCCTTCGTTGAAGGTTGGACGTCGAGCTGGCACCTCGGCGTTCGTAAAAATCTACTGCCAATCATTAGTGGACCGGAGTTCCACTGTGGTGAGACCTAACCGGGAAAAAGCCGAAAGACAAACAGCAACAACATGTTTATTGTTTAGAATACAGGAATGCCCATCATGCATCAGTAAGGTAAGTGAAATCAGTGAACAGTAGCTGTCATTACAACTGTGTAAAAAACTTAAGTGTTGATGTAGTTTGTATTTTGGATCCATTTTTTTCAGTACAAATGTTTTTTAAAAAAATCCACAAAGTAAATGACAGTTTGCTGTGTATATTTAACACAGAAGTGTTATAGTAAATGTTTTACATAAAAATGTTAAGTGCTGTAAATATTGCTTACAGTTTATGATTTGGTGCACTTGTATGTCTGACTGTGTTATCTATTGTGCACAACCTACCTATTCACAGATTGAATGGGAGTCTGCAGTAACAGTGCTAGCATAGCTGTTTGCAGACTGTATGCATGGCCTTCAGTTCAACATTGGTATTAAACCTACCTCACCCACCATGGGTGTGTTTATAAAAACACTATTATAGCATAGGTAGACTGACGACTTGTGCAGGTACCTATTTGATAGCAGCAGTTCCTAAACAGCACACCCTGCAGGTCAGCATTGGTTTTGTTTCGGTCTCTAACCGCTTGGTTGTTTTATTTAAAAAAACACTGCTATAGCCTAGGTCAACTGTCACTTCAGTGGGTACCCATTTGATCGAAGCAGTTCATAATCAGCAAGAATGTTCCAAAATATTTGTTTTGTAAGCCTCCTGATTGTTTCTGAAGAGGATGCAAATGGAAAAATCAGAGTGGTATCCCTCGAAGTCTCAGAAAACCCAGTATGCAACCTATACTGGGTCATAAACAAACAAAGAAGAAATTTTGCAATGTGGAGGGTGTGATGTTTATTTCCTGAATTATGTTAAGCACCTAGTTCAGTAATAAAAATTGAACTGTAAAATACTTGATACAAAATAATTGCTACAAAATAATAAAATAGAAAATAGTAGGTAGTCAGTCCACAGATGAGTTAAAAATAGAATATCCTTTATTGAAATACATAAACAAGCAATCCTTGTTGATTATAATGAAAAGCACCAAAAACATTCCTTATTTATATATAATCAGATTATTTGGAACAAGGGAGTGGTTACAGAGGGTGGTTCTGTCATTGGTGCTGTTTTCTGACATATATATATATATATATATATATATATATATATATATATATATATATATATATATATATATATATATATATATATATATATATATAAGCATTTATTTATATTTTAGCATGATTTATCTGTTAAACATTCTCACATTTTTAACTGTTTTTTAACATTCTTAACATTCTTTGCTAACGTATTAGGAAGATTTAATGTTACTTTATACGTTAGGTAATTGTATTCTTAATAACTCTAGGTTACTTTGTTAGCTTCATACAATTCAGGAGATAGTTTGCTAAGTGTCTTATAAAGACATTCCCCCAGATTCATGAAGCTCGGCGCAAGTCCGTCGTAAGGCTTGCGCAGGCCGTGCGTCGTAGATGTGGAGTAGTCGCGCCATATGCATATTAATGAAGGCGCGCAGCCGCCACAGCCACGTGCATAGGAAATGTGCGCGAGTGCAAGGGGTGTATCGAAGTTGCGGAGGGAGGCGTGTCAATGTCGGCTTTCAAGGAGCAACCTAAACTGCTGAATATTATATTCCGGCAGCAATAGTAATCGTACCTATCAGTGTCCATGGAGACTGAAATGTATGTAAAGCAGAGTCCCTGCGAACAGAAAATGAAGACTCAAACACAAATGCATGGTAGGGAATAACGGGTCCCTACCCATGAACAAATGACAGGAAAACCATGTGCCTGTAGTCCAACGTAGTGTTGATAGCTATACCATGTGGAAGTGAGACGTATCAGATGTTAGTGTGCCGCCAGTAGGTATGTCCAGTCCAACGGAGAGGATCACCAGCCGACCCATAATATGAGGGAGGGAACATAGCTGTGCAGATGTGTCCATAACAAAATACACGAGGAGAAATATAGATATAGGTAGTGACCATATGTCTGAATCATATCCCACAAGCCATGTAATAGTCGCATACAAAAGGTATGTCCGTATTTCACATACCAAATGTGATAGGAAATAGCATACGCATGTAAACGAAACAGAAGGAGCATATAAACGAGCCATACCAACACGGACACATGTAGGCCGAAAGGAACAGTATGATCCATACCGAGATTACCACCTGTCCCACTTTGTGAGCGACAGTCCCTCTGTGGGCAGATGTGTCCTGACACAAACATGTAAAACTGGCAAATGTCCAGAGAATATAGGACATAATTCCTCCGTAGATGTCATGCAATAGTTGCATTAAACATATTTTACTGGACGTATAATACATAAATGTCATAACAAACAAAATAAGATACCGAAATGCTACAAGAATAAGCTTAGATATAGGCAAGAATTGGAAGTTCTATCTGCCGAACTGACCATGGGTATGTGTCGGCCTGTAAAATATGCTGTGTTCACCGCAACTGTCACAGTAGGGCTGCCACCCTTACAAATGGCCAAAGTGGGACATGTTTGGTACAGACATCAGACTGTACAGGCCGACACGTACCCACGGCCAGTACAAAGGACAGAACATAACTGTTTTGCCTACAGAAAAGCGTATTCCTGTAGCATTTTAGTTGCTTATTCTGTTTCTCATAACAGTCAGGTATTTCAGATACAGAATTAACTGTTTAATGCAACTATCACATAAAATATAAGAAATATGTTTGTCCTAAAATCTCAGGACATTTGCCATGTTGACAATTACATGTCAGGACACAACTGCCCACAGAGGGACTGTCCCTCGCAAAGTGGGACAGGTGGTAACCCTATGTCACGCAGTGGCCAATTGAAAAGGTGGAAACACAACCATTGACTGTGGGGAGGCAATGTCCACAACAGTCGGAATGTGTAAGGAATCTCTTGGACATAGGAAAAGGTGCCATCCTACCAATGAGTAGAACAGGCTGGCAAAATCCGGAAGGCAGCTGTATAATCCAAATGTGTATGTGACACAGTCGAATGGGTAGTACCCTGCTACACCAACCAAGTAATGAAAGTGAAGTAAGGGCGTGTACGTATGTGCGTGAGGTATAGCATGTGGAAAGCAAACATGGCAGGGTAGTCCACACAACCATAAAGGTACCCGACACATGTAGGGTAGTCAATGTGTAACTCTGGCCGTGTCATGGGCCAACAACCAAAGTAGTGCTCTATGGGGTGTGAGTAATTCGCGTGTGAGGGGTGTGTGTTTAATGGTAAATTCCTCAAAGGCGATACTTGTGTCATATGCAGAAAAGGTGAACCAGAGGTGTATGAGGGGGCAGTGGGTGAAGTGGAAAGAAACACAACCTCATGTAGAAACAGCTGCAAGACAAGCAGACAGGCCATAGTGTAGAACACAATCCCACAAACATATGAATATGGAAATATACAAGACAAATGTATAGATATGGCACCGTCACATACCCACAGATGGGTCCTGATGGAACTGGCCATAACAAACGCAACACACCTGGATGCATAATAGCCTACCCAGCATACCCTCCACAAAACACAACCTGCCACCATACCAGAACATCCACCAAATCCAGCCGTACTTGGTCCACTGGTTTGTTGCAGGAACAGCTACACACAGTGACCCCTATGCATATGTAGTAGGTATTGTCACCCTAGGCAGTGTCAGGATTGCAAACCATGTATCCCATGCAGGTAAAACCCCCTGCACATTTTCATGCAGCCACAAAAATCTTCGTTATCTAACTTGTTTTGGTTTTGACCAATTTTTGGGATATCCCTCACAGGATGACCAACTTGTCTAAATAGTAGAATGGGTATGACGACATGATGTCCAATCCAGTAGATATCTGGACACAAGTCAGAATGTGCAGTGGAGGTCCATGACACTGTCCAGCCCTAAGTGGGCATGCATAACCTACCACCCAGGATAAAATACCTTCCCGTGACGCATGTGTCCAGACACGAATAGGAGGGAGAATATAATGCACACATTTGCAAAGTGGAAAACAGCATGAGGGTGAGGAAGACACTACGTAAACAGGTCAACCCTGATCAAGTGTCAGGGACACTGACTGTGTGCAGTCGTGACTGACCATACCTGTCAACCTGTGTGAGCAAGATATCTGGACAGAGCCGTGAATATAAGTGAGACAAAGGTCCAAAATCAGGGACAATCTGTAAACATATCTCTTAGAAACATAGAATTTGATAGAATAACAGTTTGCACATTGGCATTAATGTCTGGAGTATGAAGTCTGAAACCCAACTGTCTGTCAGCACGTTCCGACTGCAGTCTTTAATGCTGAGCTACTGCTGTGCCAGAACACAACAGCGTATTACAGAGGTCTGTGCCATACCACTCAACTGTCCGGATATTCGCAGAATGACTAGGGTCACCACCTGTCCCACTTTGCGAGTAACAATCCCTCTGTAGGCAGTTGTGTCCTGTGAAAAATATCAAGACATAGCAAATGTCCTGAGAGTTTATTTCCTAATTTACTTTAATAGTCGCATAAAATGGTTATTTTATATATGAATCCTCAATATGTTATGTGAAGTAGCATAAGAAATTCAAATGTTACTAGAATAAGCTATTATATGTACAAAAAAGGTTAAAGTTCAGTACAATGCACGGCTGTAGGTATGTTTTGTCCTGGAAAATCTGACATCTCTACAGAACATGTCCCACTTTGGGCAGTCGAAAAGGTGGCAACCCTAAGAATGACCACAGGTTTGCCCCATAGTGTTGGTATGTGCCTCCGACAATCTGCACAAGTGTGGTAAATAGCTGAGGATTGATATCACTAAATAATGAGAAATATCCTGAATATAAGACTCCACAACCTGCAGAAAAGTCATGCTAATGCAAAACCTAGCATTCTATCAACGTTCTAAGCTTGTAAGAGCAATTGTTAAAATGTGTCCCTAATTGTCCCCCCATCATGTAGGTTTTGCACAGGTTCGGTGCTCTAAGAGGTTGAGAGGTGTGGTCCGTACATATTTACAGGAATAGCCTTTTACACTTGTGTAATGTACAACTGCATACCTGTAGTCACTTCATGTCCAAAAATAATAATCCCTGTATGACTGTATACAGGTAATAGTCAAATGTGAATGGGAACACCCCTCACCGTGGAGCATGGACTGTAACATCCCCACCCATATTATGTAATGTCAACAGAATAAACTGCTGACAAGTGCCCAAACACCTGTGTCTATAAACACAGGTAAAACTTCAAAATAGGGAGATAATCCCTGTCCATATGCTTCGTCTGACATTTCACCTCGGCAAGGGAAGTTCAATTCACCAGGTGGACAAGCCAAAACCCAGATCACTACATGAACACTCTGACAATCAAAGACCTGTATGTGGCTGGACTATATGCCTTGGTGTTCTGCATATCCTCGGAGTGATTAACAATGCAGCCGGAGTCCACAGCAGTAGGCAATAGGGAATGTGTAATATGTAGTACCGCCTTTTTCCCAGCAGGAGAATGGATGCCTGTGTCGTAGGTGAAGCGGTGAGGCATATGTTGATGTAACTAAGTACTATGGGTATGCATATTAATGAGGGAGAACACCAATAGAATAGTGGTTCCGGTATCCGGCCAATGTGAATGCAGTCCCGGTTGACATACGACCACTGCACATATAACTTGAAAGTGTAATGAAAGCGTTCGTGCAGTACACACATTTAAATATGTTAAGGTGAACGTGTGTTTCGCAGTAGTCCGTAAACTGGAATACAGATATGTAACTGTTACGGTCAGAATTATGAAAGTTCACGGAAGCACAATTATCTATGAAATATATGTAACCCACAATAAGGATATGCAAGTGCGCCTGCGTGTGTGTAATCCACTCACAGAATAGAAAATGAATGGTGTTTTCCCCACGTTCTATGTACATGGCTCATACCTGTTAAACCCATAAAGTACGAAACCGGATAAAGCCATAGCAACAACTGGTACAAATAGGGACAATCCCCAGATATTGCCCTAACAAACATAGAAAGTGGATAGAATAACAGGTGTGTCACTAGCATGGATTCTCCGAAGGGTATGAAGTTGTAACCTGAAATGTTTATCATTATTTACCAACGTCAGTCTTTAATGATATGCCACTAACTTGCCAGATAGACACAAGGTTATGAAAAACGGACCAAAGATAAGAGGCAAACAGCTGTACATGCAGCGGAAATCTGTACAGTTGAAAGGTATGATATGGAGATATATATACACATATATCCACAGACATAATCCAAAGCAAATTATGAGATGAGGAATGTACAGACATATGTATATATGTACATATATATATCTATACACACACGATACAAGAATAGATATATACACAACAAACATATGTCCTTGTACATATAACACATGTACATAAATAGGTCACGGTATAGCTAATATGGATAGACAGACAGTCATGCATGAAAGGAGAATACACCGATGGTTTCCAAACCATTGCCCAGAAAGTACCAGTGTGACAGGGCCTGTAAGTTCTACATGTTAAACATGAATATAGGTGTCCTTTGCAGGACCCCAAAAATTGATCCTGTACGAAGTGCGAACCGTCATTGATGCAAAAGAAGTCACACCTGCAACTACAATATAGGTGTACATGCAACAGTAGCAGGTGCAAGGGTAATAACACATGGGTCGATTGAATGTATGATGTACGAGCTGATATCCGCAGAGTGGGGAGTGCTCGGAAGTGTCCTCACACTTTATTATCACTCACATTAAACATGTCTAATGGGTACTGTGGAGGTGTGTCAGGTATGGGAATCATGGGTATGCAGAATTGGGCCAAGGTGTTGGTTGGCACAGATCTATTAGGTATGCCCCATGGGAGTGATCAACATGCCTATGTGGGTATAGCACATGCCTACATTCTCCAAAAAGGTGCAACCCATCTACTGGATATTGTGTAAACCATTGGGGGAAGACGTAGGGACCTATATCAGTGTCATGTAGGCGATTTTCATGGATGGACACGCGTACGACCAAGATGGTAACTATACCTGCCAGAATGTCAGAATAAGACAGCTGGACTAAGACATAGTACACGACAGACAAATAGGGACTATATTAAATATACCTCAGACAAAGTCAGACCGTTAATAGAATAATTTCATAGTCAGGAATACGAATGTTATGAGAGTTAGTAATCATGAAATAGAAATGTCAGTCATGATTACCTAACCGCACAGTCCGTCATGGCTTGCCAGCAATCTACCAGAAAGGCACATTATCATGACAAATGTAACAGAATCATAGGTCAAACCCCAGGGCGTATACCCATAATGTGTACAGGTGAGAGGTATGAAGGTAACCCGTCCTAATGAAATGTACAGAACTAGTGATACTAGGTGGACAGGTGAGAAGAAAGACGTCAGGACAAATGACAAAACATGTACAAGTCATAAGCATGTTTGTCCACAAATGTGAATTACAATGTATGGCCTGTGAAAGTCAATGTGGAAGGTTAATAGACTCTAAAGACATGTGTCCCTCAGGGTGTCATGCAGTGTCACAGATACAGTGTCCAGTCCCCCATACTCATACGTGAGCTCTGCCACTGACGGAAAGCACAAATACTGGTGTACACATAAGGTACATGATGGAATAATTAGTGTGGATAAGCACCTGTTGGCCTGTGTGAGGAATATAACCCAGTGGATGGGTGTGTCCTGCAATAGAAATGTAATGGTAACTGGCCTGTGATGGCGCCATGTATTGTGTGTATTGGTGTAAGGAAATTGATGTCCAGTATCAGAAACATACCTCGCAGCTGTACGAATGTGCAGATGTATGCCTCATATGTGTGGTGTGTTCCTCTCACAATCTGTACCTGTCTGCCAAATACCTGAGAACTGACATCATTAAATAATGATAAACATATGTGTTTAAGACCCCAAATCCCTCAGAAAGGTCATACTAATGCAAAACCTATAATACTGTCAACTATCTACGTTTGTAAGAGCAATATGTAGAATCTGCCCCTATCTGTCCCCCATCATGTTAGGCTTTGTACAGATGTTTTGCACTAGGAGGTTGATAGGTATGATCAGAAACAGATACATGTCTGAGGAAACAGCATTATCGACTGCAAGATAACTCAGAAGGTATGAAAAGGGCTGCAGTAGGAAGTTCATCCCCAGGTATGTGCTGACATGTCAAATGACACAGCAGTCTACAGGAAGTACCTATAGGGTGTCACCTTTACCAATGATGACAGTGGGACATACCCACAGCCATGCATACACCACAAATAGACATAGCACACAGCAAAGCCTAGGCCATGATACACGAAGCCTCGGGCGTGTATGGATTGAGTGAGAGTACAGCAAGGAAAGATGACTGCCAGGCTATTCAGCAAACACCCGCAGGGGCGTGCAAGACCGCCTGTAACACGAACATTGCACGGACAATGTTGGGATTTGCAACATACCCCATTTGTATGTGTAAGCGATGCAAATGATGTAATAGGGTTGCCACCTTTCCAAATGCCCAAAGTGGGACATTTGTGCTACAAACATCAGATTTTGCAGGGCAAAACATACCCATGGCCAGTACAAAGGACAGAACTTCAGTATTTAGCTTGAATAAAAGTTTATTCTTGTAGCATTTTTGTTCCTTATTCTGTTTCTTATAACATTTAGGTGTTTCAGATACAGAATAACTGTTTTATGCAACTATAACATACAATATAGAAAATAATTATGTCCTAAAATCTCAGGACATTTGCCATTTTTTCACATTTTTTGCAGGATATAACTGCCCAAAGAGGGACTGTCCCTCGCAAAGTGGGACAGGTGGTAACCTATGTAATTATGCGATACATGAAACAGTAAGCTGTCCGTGCAAGAGCAGAGTTATATGCAGAAATGTACCCAGATTATGCGACTAACGTTTTGCATGTTGTTAAATGGAGCAATGACAGCTGCAAATACAGTATGAATACAGTCGAAGAAGCATGCCAATGTCCAAGTCCAAGGCCAGTGGTGGCTTTGTCCATTGGATATCAATGAACCAGTTGTTGTCCTCCCCCGATCCCTGGTGTGGAAGCGTAGCGCAGCGCCACGAGAACGCGCTGCACTTCAAAACAAGACATATGGATAATATACATAGAAAATGTAGGTTTAGTTAGATGTTAGTACGCCATGCAGATGAATGGCAAGCTGGAGACAACATGGCTACTGCGTACCGGTACTTATGTGTGGAAGTGCTCTGTCAGAGATGTAACGAAGCATTTGTAGGCAATGTGAGGCAAGTGAGGCTGAGGATAGTGAATCACAACATGCCATGCCATATGGGCCAAGCCTCTACAGTGTAGTGTAGGTTAAGGGGACTATTAGAGTAGAAGATAGGTGACAACATCAGTGTGTATGTACAAAACACTGTAACCTCACTGGAACAGTGCCACATGTGTGCTGTCAGTACTCAGTGGAAGAGGCTTGTCATGAGCTATCCTAGGGAACGTCAGAAGACTGACGGCATACGCCATGGATATCACTGATGTGACCTGCAAACCTGCCCACAGTGTGTCTGCTCCTGTACGTGCCAGTAAGCCCGAGGAAGCATGTGTGCGCACGTGTTAGCCCGTGTGCGCGTGTGGAAGAACGAGTAAGCTAGTGTACGAATGGTGAAGCCAGTGTAATGTTGTGTATGCATTTGTAAGCATGTATGCATGTGTACTACACACATCACACACGTACTGCACACACAGACACACATGCTGCCGATACTACACACATCAGTGAAATGGCACATGGATGGAGACTACATCATCAGAAGTAACAGTGCTGTAAACTATGCTACAGTGATGGTCATAGCTGCAATGCATCATGCCTGCTGAAGTACACCTGGAAGTAACACACTGTGTGTTAACAGCATGCTAACATCAATACAGTGGAATAAAGCCACCGTCTGCAGCAGCACCAGGTTAGTCAGATCCTGCATCAATGTTACACATCACAGGTGGTGGCACAGGTGACATCATATGCACAGGGTGTGGAGTTAACATGTCCAGAGCTGTCATAGAGCCATCCAATGTACATGTAGGTGTGTGTGTGTGAGGGACAACGGTTATTGCATGGCCCAATGGTGGTGCAATGGGTGTGTGTATGTGATAGCCGTAGCTGTTTGTGGTAAGTGTGTGTGTCTGCATATACACAGGTACAGCATGTGTCAGCCATATACAGGAGGTTGTGGGACAGTCACAGACCATACCTGCCAGGCTGTAGAGATCCCCATTACTGGCCATGGACATCCCTCCATGCATCCAACACAACCCAGTCCTGCACCTGTCAATGTCTACACATACAGTCCTGCAATCTGTACCACAACCTGTGGATAAACGTGCATCTGTAATGTTAACCTGAGGTGCATAGAATTGACAGTTACTACAGATGGATATGAGCCATACTCACACTCCATTGTAATAACCACTGCTGACTGTTGCCGAGATTTGCATACGACCAGTCAAAGGTGCTGCACTAACATTGTTTCCAATGCCCGTGTAATACCCAGCAACACAATAACCGGTCACTACACATGTATAACCCACAATCACTACCACACACAGTATGTGCACTATCACAGAGCCATAGCAGATGTACATACATCCAAGGTGCTCACGTACAGACAATGCAGCAGAGTCAAGAGTGATAATCCCAACATACATATCTATATACAATATACATTATATATATATATATATATATATATATATATATATATATATATATATATATATATATATATATATATATATATATATGTAGATAGATACATACACACACACACACACACACACACACACACACACACACACACACACACACACACACGTGGCAGGGTTGGGAGCAGAACATAAATGTAAGCACTGTACCACATGACAGCATTACGCAGTTACAAAACGCGCTACCATGATCAGTGGATCACATGATTCACACAGGCACACATCTAGCTTGCAGACAGCAGCATCAAAGGCAAAGATGCTGCATGGATGTTATGGAGAGTGAATACTGTAAAAGCAATGTACTGTTGTCATGCAGCTGGAAACACACACACACACACACACACACACACACACACACACACACACACACACACACACACACACACTTGGCAGGGCTGGGAGTCGAACATACACCTAACTACCCTAACACACTACAGCATGATGCATTTACAAAACGCGCTACCGAGATTACTAAGCACAGCAGTCCCAGAGGCAGACATCTAGGTGCGTGTCATCATCCGCAAAGGCAAAGATGTCGGTAGGAAACTGCAGTGGTGTGCGGCGTCTAAAAGCAAGACTGAGTCCCTAGGCGGACGGCAGCATGCGCGCAAACACACACACACACACACACACAAACACACTTGGCAGGGCTGGGAGTCGAACATACACCTAATTACCCTAACACACTACAGCATGACGCATTTACAGAACTCGCTACTGAGATTACTAAGCACAGCAGTCCCAGAGGCAGACATCTAGGTGCGTGTCATCATCCGCAAAGGCAAAGGCATTGGTAGGAAACTGCTGTGGAGTGCAGCATCTAAAAGCAAGACTGCGTCTCCAGGTGGATGGTAGCATGCGTGCGAACACACACACACACACACACACACACACACACACACACACACACACACACTTGGCAGGGCTGGGAGTCGAACATACACCTAACTACCCTAACACACTACAGCATGATGCATTTACAGAATGCGCTACCGAGATTACTAAGCACAGCAGTCCCAGAGGCAGACATCTAGGTGTGTGTCATCATCCGCAAAGGCAAAGACGTCGGTAGGAAACTGCTGTGGTGTGCAGCGTCTAAAAGTAAGACTGCGTCCCCAGGCGGACGGGAGCATGCACGCAAACACACACACACACACACACACACACACACACACACACACACACACACTTGGCAGGGCTGGGAGTTGAACATACACCTAACTACCCTAATACACTACAGCATGATGCATTTATAGAATGTGCTACCAAGATTACTAAGCACAGCAGTCCCAGAGGCAGACATCTAGGTGCGTGTCATCATCCACAAAGGCAAAGACATTGGTAGGAAACTGCTGTGGTGTGCGGCGTCTAAAAGCAAGACTGCGTCCCCAGGCGGATGGGAGCATGCGTGCAAACACACACACTTGGCAGGGCTGGGAGTCGAACATACACCTAACTACCCTAACACACTACAGCATGACGCATTTACAGAACGCGCTACCGAGATTACTAAGCACAGCAGTCCCAGAGGCAGACATCTAGGTGCGTGTCATCATCTGCAAAGGCAAAGACGTCGGTAGGAAACTGCTGTGGTGTGCGGCATCTAAAAGCAAGACTGCATCCCCAGGTGGACGGGAGCATGCACGCAAACACACACACACACACACACACACACACACACACACACACACACACACACACACACACACTTGGCAGGGCTGGGAGTCGAACATGCACCTAACTAACCTAACACACTACAGCATGACGCATTTAGAGAACGCGCTACCGAGATTACTAAGCACAGCAGTCCCAGAGGCAGACATCTAGGCATGTGTCATCATCCGCACTGACAAGGACGCTGACAGGGATTGTATAGAGAGTGATCAGTCTGAAAGCAGACAGACATATTACTGTCCCACGGTACACGTAGACAAACACACGGCAGTGATGTGATCGTGGCAATGTAAGATGCACGGTGCACCACGACAACATGACATAGTCACGGGACACCTCACA
The DNA here is from genome assembly GCF_019279795.1 of Protopterus annectens. Classification (NCBI taxonomy): domain Eukaryota; kingdom Metazoa; phylum Chordata; order Ceratodontiformes; family Protopteridae; genus Protopterus; species Protopterus annectens. The sequence continues at coordinate 880,958,045 of NC_056725.1, forward strand.
GACAGTACACCCTCCAAGATAGTTGACCAGTGTGTACTTCGTAGGCATCCATCGTGACGTTGAAAATGGACATCTGTTGGCTGGATGACCACCATGGCTATACAGGATGTCAACGGCCATGCACAGAAGGACATCACCAACACAAGGTGTCACTGGGCATGGCCACACACTTAGTAATACACGTCCGTTCGGGCTGTACTGTGTGTTGATCTACACAACAGCATACTGGGCATGCTCACACACTTAGCATTTGCAAAGGGCCATCTTGCATGCGGACGGAGTCTCATTTCGCAAGGGTTCAGCTGGGACTGTCATGTGTGTCCATCTACACAACAGCGTGCTGGGCATGCTCACACACTTAGCATTTGCAAAGGGCTGTCTTGCATGCGGACGGAGTCTCATTTCGCAAGGGTTCAGTTGGGACTGTCATGTGTGTCCATCTACACAACAGCATACTGGGCATGCTCACACACTTAGCATTTGCAAAGGGCCATCTTGCATGCGGACGGAGTCTCAACTCGCAAGGGCTCAGTTGGGACTGTCATGTGTGTCCATCTACACAACAGCATACTGGGCATGCTCACACAGCATTTGCAAAGGGCCGTCTTGCATGCAGACGGAGTCTAGACACGGAAGGGCACATAAGGCATAACTGTCCCCACGCACAGAGCGGTCACACACATGCAGTGACCAGCACACGCTCAGCTGCCATCACAGCTGTCACAGGTGCAGATCCCAGATGTACACACCGCAGTCTACACTGTAGCCCCTGAGACATCACCATGTCATTGCTGCAGCAGTACACAGCCATACATTACCACAACACCGTGTGACACATGAACAGTGGACTGTACAGAGGTCTACAGCAACTGTGCAGGGTACACATGTACTGAGAGGGTTCCAGCAGGTGTTATGCATTGCAAGTATACCACTATACATGACCAGGTCAGCTCAAGACATACCAGGGGCCCCGGGTGGTACACAGCTGTGACACATGAGTGTTGCTGTACACCAACGAACATGCATGTTTGGATATGTCAAACATGTGATTGTAGTGGATGTGTGCATGGACTACACACAACACATATGTACATAGCTAAGCCTTTGCTGTCCCCCGTGCAGAACAGTGGCCTACGCAATCATATGAACGCAAATGGAAGGTGGGTCCATGTCTGTTGAATGCTCACAGTGCAGGAGGTAGCAATGTCGGGGACACATTCCCCTGTAGTAGTCACCCATGACACCTGTGATATCATACCACAGTCTATGTGTCATGTATGTCAACACACATGTCCACCAATAACAATGCATACAAACATGGCTACAGGAGACACATGTAGGACCAACAAACATGTACAATCTGTACTGTGCATGCAGCAACCATGCATGTGCAGTGGCCGATGTCCATACCACAGCTGTGCCCAACTACAACATGCAGTCGCAATACAGCCCCATCATTGACACCTGTATATGGTGACATACAGACAGTACAGTTGGTTGTACATCCAGTCTGGGGGGATCTGTGTAAATAACGTGGTGATCCACCTGTGTAGATGTATGTGTGCCAGGGATGGCTCACAGGTGTGTCACACGCCACCCTACCATGCCATGTGCAAACAGTATGCTATGTCACTGTTACTTGATGGTGATGACTTAACGCATACACAGCGGTCAGGTGTAGCCAACTGTATGTCACGTGACACCTGTATCACTGACATCTACCCGTGCGCACATAGCCACACAATTGCCAGACATAGCATTGGTACACATACTGCGGACAGTACCGCTGCATGTCTATCAAACAGATTATCTTATGGCAGGTGTATCATTCCCAGCACTGTCATGTGTGTCCGCTTGTGTGACCACACATGCCACATATGGTGGGGACTACGTCCCAGATGTAACACATCCCTGTACACCGTTGTACAGATTTGTACATACTGCAGTGTGGAAAGCATGAGGTCGGCAGGTGTGGTGCATCACACACATCGGCTATCTGTACACACATAGCTGGTCACCACAGTGTGTCTGTGTATGTATGTATGGCTGTCTGGTGCTTGGTGTGAGGGTGTCCATACTGTGGAAACAGGATCACTAACCCCTCATGGTGATGCAGTCTACTCCCCTGTTGATTCCATCGGTCCCAGCCATACTGGCTACCTGTGCATGTCCCTTCTCTGTGCCACATCATGTGGGTGCAAATTACTGCGAGGGTGATGGCAACATAGGCATGGGTCCACACATGAACACTATGGGGTGTGTTATAGTGCTCTAGACCCCATGAATGTGGCCATGTACCTGTACTGTGACAGGGTATTACTGCTACACAGTGTGGCCTCATGCTATCAGGTGGCCTCTAACGTCATCATTGGCCTGACCGCTGTGTACAACCCCTGCACCATGTCAACATACCTGTAATATTTCCCGGTATGTATGTCAAATCTCTGTCTGCTGTAGCCTGTTCAACTGACCACATGCTTCAGGTGCAGTATATGTGTGGACATCTGTGTCATGTTTGGACATCTGTGTCATGTCCGGCTGTCCAACAGTTGGATTGAGGGTGCATTTAGCATGCTGATATTGCCATACATGCCTGTGAGTACTCCACAGTTACACATGGGGGACTGCAAACACTGCTACCTGTAGGCACATGCCAGTACACCATAGGAGGGAACCAGGGCATTACCAACATGCTGTTACTGTTGTAACTGAGACACATACTGTGAACATATCACAATGCATGCTGCACCTGGACTACATGGTATGACTGGTGCATGTTGACAGTACATCACTAATGTCACATACACATCTCTCAGTATTCACACACGTCCAATGCAACATACACATCCCTCAATATGCATACACAAGTAATGTGAGATACACCTCTCTAGTCTGTTCACCCTGTGCATCAGACCATATGAGCATATCCCTGCACCAATGGTGTGGATGACTTGATGTGGCACAGGCTTCATCATATGCACAGGGTGATACTGTTTGCCAGGGGCACAGGCTGCACCAATGGATGACATCACGTATGTGGGTAAGGGCCAGTGATTTGAATGGATATGTCTGTTCCGTATGTATGTGGGTGTTGTGGAGCCCTACAGTTGTGTTCACTGTGTGTGTGTATGTGTGCACAAAGTTCTGCCATTTGTGAGGCCTACACAAGGATATTATGGACAGCTCCAGAATGTACAGACCAGGTTGTACAGCTCACTGCAACCGGACATGGCCACATGTCCTGTGCCTGCCAGGGGTTGCAAGGGCACTACCAGGCAGAGGTACAGAATGGCTACTGTCCAATGACACATGGCCACTGGAACCGTGTCCCCGCCAGGAATTCCAGGGCCACGTCCACGTGGCCTGTTGTGACCTGGTGTGGACATCACAGCACCAGCTGCACTGCTACTGCTACCGGCACTATGGGAGCGGCCATGTGAGGTGGCACGCACGCGTTGACCTGCACTAGGTGGTGTAGCTGGCTTACGTCCATATGTCCTATGCCTCACCCCTACCAGATGTTCCAGCACAGACAGTTCACGCTCACGGATTGCCATGCCATGGTCGAGGATTCTGACCATGTCACCCAATCGCCTGTCCAGAACATCAGCAAGCTGCTGTTGAGCACCTGCCAATGCCTGGATGTTGTTGTTTAGGGTACTGATAGCAGCCCTCTGCAGCCTCTGCCCTTCTCTGTTCTGCCATTTGGCATGTGCCTGTGCCGCCATTACAGTCTGGAACATGCGTCTGGTGATCCCAGCTGCTGCGCTATGTCCTGCAGGTGCATGTCTGCCAGAGGTCCTCCTACGAGCAGCACCAGCCACATGCCTGTGTGGCACATCTGCAGTCAATATACTGCCACCATGGTGTGGAGACACACCTTCTGTAGCCACCACACGTTCCTGTTCAACGCTAACAAACGATGACTGTCCTTCCTCTATGGCCACTGTAGATGCGGTATGTGTTGGCAGCTGAACTGTGTACAGGGAAGAGGGGGGACATAGCTGGGATGGCAACCGTTGGCACAGATTCCACCCCTGACATCCCTGCCTGTACCTCGTGCATATGTTCATCACTGCTAGCATCTGTGGGGACACTATCAGATGGACCACAGGAGAGTAACACACCTACATCACCTGTGAATGCAAAGAAATACTCTACATTACAATAGACACACTGACACACACACACACACACACACACACACACACACACACACACACACACACACACACACACACACACACACACACACACACACACACACACACACTGACACACCATGCATGTGAGATGACAGATGGCATGCAGCATGCTTGTGATACAGCTGACAGCATGCAGCTCAGACATCAATAGTGTTTGTAAGCATACCCCCTGGAATGCACACTACAGCAGGCAGGTGTCATATCATTATCCATGCAATTCACATGATCATGGTAGTATGCATGCATCCCCATGATACACCATGTGGACCAGAACAGGATAACAGTACACATGGCTGATGTGACCTTGACATGTAATCTGCTGACATGTTCATTAATATGCATGCATGCCTGACACAATGGTGTCGTGACACATGTACAGCATTGTACTGGGAGTCACATTGCGGTGTTGTCCATGTGCCCTACAGATAGAATGAATGTTGAGCAAATGTGCATGGGCATGGTAGGGGACTTGGCCATCTGCATTGCTGTACAGTGTGATGTACAGACACTGTGCCATTGCATGGCATCATGAGGCGTCTATATTGCTAAACAGTGCATGTTATGTACACATTGCATATCCAGAACTGCATGCATACCCATGACATACCTGTGGATTGTGACCTATGATGCTGAGGTGTATACACACCCAACCATGCTGTGTCATGTGTCAGGTCACTGGAGGACATACAGATGGCACCCCTGCACGATGACTACAGAGTGTTAGCTGCCTGGCAACCATGTCCACACATAGCAGACCTGTCACGTCACCATTTCACACATGACATTGATGTACCATGCACACATGGTGCACAGCTAACAGTGATGTCCTACAGCAGGGGGGAAAGGTACTGTTTCTGTGGCCTGGTGCTACTGTCAGTGGAATCTGTGAAGGTGACTACCATTTTTCTATGACACAGACAGCATGTTCAACACATCTTATGAGGTACATGTCACTGCCACCTCCGCTAGCTGTGCACAAGCAGTTATGATGTGCAGCGTACCACATCACCTGTACAATTGGTCTAGTACAGCTGTACTTGGACCATGTGTGGACAAAGTGGGATAGGGTATATCCACATCCCATCTTCTGTGTGGCTATGTGTCTCTGGCCATCCCCCATGGCCATGTGTGCACATGTGTTGGTCATGTATGTGATGGCCGTCTATCACAGTCTGTGTTGTCCCATATGACATACACCCATAGATGTTGGTTATGTCACCATCCACACGGCTATGCAGACAACAGGTGTATGTGGGGTATGGGTTATGGGGAACTGTGACAGTATTGCAACCAAAACGCTAAGTGTCTTGGACATGTCGGATGTCCATGTGTGAAACCTTTGCAGGGGCATATAACACAATGGTGACACCTGTGGTCTGCCCATATCACAGCTCACTGTGCAGTACTGGTTTGTGTACCACACATTCTGTTCCACTATATAGTATATATGCCTCCATTGTAGAACACCTCCACCATTGTATGGACAGCTGGACACACATGTAGCAATGACAAATACTGTAGTTCCATATCTGTGTATCATTTCAGTTGTATATATTGCACATGGGTGGCCTGTGTGGATGATGGGTGATGCAACCTGTATATCCATGTATTAACTGGCCACATGGCGAATAGATCTATGCTTTGACATGCCTGATACTGATGATAGACTCACCTGCAACGGACTCTTGTCTGTGCGGCACACCAGAGGTACCTGTATAGGGTGACACAGCAGTATGAACAGTATCCATGACTGTATGACAGCCACAGGGTGCACACTGCAGGTTAACACATTCGCCTGTACAATAGCATATAGTCAGCACATGTGTGCATACCATACCTCTCAACCTCTTAGAACAATAAATGTGGACAACGCCTATTATGATGGGGGACATATAGGGACAACTGTGACATATTGCTCTTACTAACCCGGATATTTGATAGACCAATAGGTTTGCATGCACATGGGTTTGCAACGGAATGTGCAGTCATAAACACAACTGTATGTCATCATTTAATGACTCCATTCCTCAGCTATTTGCCAGAAAGGGACAGATATTAAGGGGAACACACCGACAATATGAGGCAGACATCTGGACATCCTGCAATTACCTGTACAGTTCAGAAGTATGGTGCATACACAGGGTAGCATAAAGCATGTGTGTCCACATACCTTGCATATGTTGTTACATTACATGATGTACACTGACACATGCACATACGTGGGATATACTGGCAATATGTTCAGTACTGACTTACCAGACAACTCCAGGCTCATTGGTTGGGAGACACCCACCTCCACGATGGCAGCTACTGTTTGTGGGGGCTGTTCCGAGGGTGTTCCCAGACTGGCCAGAAGCTCCTCTGTGTGTGCGAGTGGAGGCTGGGTTGGTGGCCCACCACCCGTACCACCTTGTTTTCTGGCGATTGCAGTGGCACACTGTTTTGCATGATGTATGAGGTCCGTGCAGTGTCTGTGCACCTGCTGGTAGGTGCAGTTGTGGCTACCCACTTTGTTGACCCTCCTGCAAAGATCCTGCCACAGGTCATCCCACTGCTGTGCATGCTGTGGCACGTGGCTGAATAACGCCTCATAGTTCTCATGGAGGTACAGTATTACGACATCATCCTCCAGTCGGCTATATGCTGGTAAGCGTGTACGCGGCATTATCTGTAAGACATGATGAAGGTGACAGGTCACATTTACAGACATGTACAGTGATACTGCTGCACATACATTCTAGTACATTCACACAGTTATCTTTGCAAATCAACATGACACTAACACGACTGGCATGTATGTGTCCCACACATGTAACACCCAGTATGCATTAGATATCATCCCCATATATGTGTGTCACCTCATTAGTGTTCCTACTGCATGTGACGTCAGTCTCCGTGGACATGTCTGTTTGCATGCACTGGTGTTCTTACCTATCTACCTATGCCTGATGTATCCATGGTAATGCTGTTGACCTAGATGCTGTGGATATGTCACACATCAACAGCCTTACTGGACTTGGGCAGTGACAATGCTCCAAATACGCATGGAATCCTGCACATGCATCTGTTTTTCCATAGACATCTACAATGCACAGCTGTTCAACATCCTGCCATTGATCACTTGTGTTGCACATGTGATAGACATGGGACAGTGGCTAGTCAGACGTCATTCACAGGTAAGGTTATCGGTTATAGCATGTACGGGCTGGGTTTCCTGGCTGTATCCGACACCCATTACGCCACCACGAGGGGCATCAGTGACACATTACTGATCCAGATAGATGATACTATATCTACCATACGGCCATCACACCATGTATGGCAGGGGTGATATGTGCAGCTATGTGGACAGGGCTGCATGGTATGGCAGGAGTATGTCACAGGTATGGCACAGGGATCTGTCCAGCATGTGACCATCCTAGTCGTAGGACAGTGGTTGTCCATGGTGTATGTCTTTCAGATCAGGCTATGGACATGTAGCATGTCTAACAGCATAGTGTCGCATATGTCTGTATGCAAGGTGGATAGCATGCTGCATACTGGAGGTGAGTATTGTGGAGGCTGGTATTGGCCATCCACGCATGGGCCCTACCCCTGGATGGTGATGTGTATTCCAATATTGGTCACACAGGTGCTGTGTATGCCTGTCCAATGATCTCCGTGCACATGGATACCACCCTGTCATGTCATGGGTACCTCGGATGACTACCTAAAGGGCCAGGGAGATGTCTCCAGCTCAGGGAGGTGTACTACACTACACCATCCCTAACACAGTGTCCATGCTGTTGACCACAGCCTAGGTGTTTCCTAATGGGTACGGGGGCATTCCCCTACTGGTGTCATTGCTGATATCATCCACCAGAATGTGCACATATGTCACACACATCACACACACAGCCCATTCTGTATGTTGTTCACAACACTGTGACAACAATTGCCCATAGGTCATGGCCATTCACATCATCACATACACAGATGGCTGACATTTGTCTGTGTGGTATGGGCTACAATGCGGGTGGGGTACAACACATTAACCCTGGTTTACTGTAGCTGACACTGTGTGATATGCACATGTCACTGTAGCACCTTTGGTAGTTGTGAGTCTGTCAACAGGCCACTAGTAGAACACTCCTGTGACATACACAGGCATCTGTAGTCGAACATCCATACTGTCTTGTACATCTGTACAGCTAACATCTACATTGATAATGGATCATGAACCTGCAGACCATACCCGGCAGTGTTCTGATGCGGTGCCACCAATCATGACTGTTGTCAATACATGTGGGTTGATAGTATACAACACCCTATCTGTAATGTGTGGGCATGCTCAGCACTTCTTCAGAGCTTCTTGGCACGTTATGAGCTACTGCTTAGTTTAGCACCCATTTCACACCAGTCCTCACAGGTACACTGTCTGTCCATACATTTCCAGCTTGATAACTGTACAACAGCTGTCGCACACGCATCACTCACATACCTCGTGAGACATGGTGGTTTCTACGGCCTGTCCACCTGCCACATACCACTTATATACGGGCATGTCCAACTGGCACATACCAGTGCTATTGCCTGTCACTATGATGACTATGTTGTATATGTGGCAATAGAGCTATACTCATGTCAACAGTCAATGCACACCTCCCAACATACAACAGTACAGCCTGTGGGGGATGCACATATGCAGCCCTGCTGGGGGTTATACTGTCACCAACCCTGACTGCACCTGACAGTCATGTGGGGTTGTGCAACATTGGCAACGCACCCCACACATCACATGGTCCCACATGATCCCCACCACAGGCCACACATATGGAGACACCTTGTACAGTACCTCTCCATACTCTGTGTGGGCACCGACAACAGCCCACATTGCCAAACACAACCACACCAACCTGTAGCCCACAGACACATGTGCCCATCACATACAGCCAATAGGGTGTCAGAATATACTCAATACACCTGTCTTAGGTGAATGTCGGCAGTCACACTGCTGTTCCACTCAGCAGGCTACACAAGGCAATAGTCACTCACATCCTGCTGTCCAGTAACTGGTTCTGCAACATAACCTATGCACACATGCCACAAGTCAGCAGGTACGGTGTGACTCCCCTTCCATGTTTGTGTGACAGACGTTGTCACTCAGGGCACAGACTATGTGTGCAGGGACATGCAATAGCCTACCAGTGTTGTCGCCCTGCTGGTGTGGTCCACGCCCTGGGAAGCATTTTGCCTTCATCCGGACCTGTTACCACTGTACTACGAATGACTGTGTCACCCCCAACAGTTGTCCCTGCTTCTGCTGTCATTCCACAGGCATCTAGTATACATCCACTTTGACAGACCTGGCCACACAACATGATGCTGTGGCACAGTTGACCTGCACCTGTCAGCCCTGGGAGTATGGATCACATGTTGGTCTCTTGCTGCTGTTATACTGCATGTCTTGCACAGTGCCCAATAACAGTCACCACCAGAACGGGAACAGGCTAGCAAAGCATGTGGTCATGTCACACAATGCTTGACATCATCCTCTGTGACACACGCAGGCAAGGCACACCTGATACTGCACTACTGCAATATCTCTGCAGTGACTGGGACCTACCTCTTGGCTCTGCAGAGCACACCTGCAATGACTGGGTATAGACAGACCATACCTCTCAGGCACATACCTGGACTGGCACACCCACAGCTGAGGTGTCCCCATATTCCACTATGTTGTACACACATCCCAGCTGGTTACTTCGCACAATGCATCACAGGTGCTCCACGTGCATATGAATGTGTCCGGAACTGCTGTTGCTACTAATGTGAGACTGACAGTAACCCACACCTATCTGTGATAGCCGCACATGTACTGACACATTAGGTGTACACTGTGCGTGAGTCATAACCTCCGCTCAGCTGGTTCGACCCATACGCCACCTCCAAGACCAACAGTATCCTTGACATGGACACTACCAACATGTGACTGCTGTTCGACACCTGCGGTTGTCCCCTCATTGGTGGAATCTGAACATCTGCTACCCAACCTTGTTAGCCACATACCGGCACCACACACTTCATGGCATACACAGTAGATGAGTACTACAACACCAACTACAGATGTGTATGACAGTGGTAGTTGTTGTTGTGACACACGTGCAGGTGGACAATGCACATGCAAACATTGAGACATACCCCAGTGCACTTCAATAGCACATACACGACAATGTGGTTCATGCTATTCCACACGGAGCCATGCAGGTACACACCAGAATACAGACGACACTCTGGGGGTGCAGTCCCATGGACATACTTTACAACAACAGGTGGGGGCTGTTACACAGTGGTGTACATTCCCATGGGTGGGGTGACTCACTGGTCAGCCTCGGTAGGGCCACAGGATCCCATATCACATATACCATAACTAGCTACATACACATTACTGCGACACATTCCGAGATGTAACACAGGGCATTTTGGTGGTATGTCAATAGTCGTATGCAATACCCACATCTGCTCACACATACAACTGTCACTCTGGAACATGACAATAACAGGTGATGTTGGCAACATCCTGTCTGATGGCTTCATTGCTAACATTACACCCTCTCACTCCCTGCAGGGCCACATTCCTTGCAGGTACATTGCAATGTACCCACAGTTACACCTACACAGTACTGACCTGCACTCTATATGTCCTAGGACACAGGCCCCTTGTTACCCTGCAATATCCCAGGCTGTGATGTCCACAGAACTCTGAACAGCATTTCTCCCCACTGGGACACCATATTCAGTAATAGCCTTGTACCAGACATTGTGGCCCCTGACTGGCACACAGCGACTGTAACACTCCTCACAGGCGGCGCCACACTGCACAACTGGGACTATTGCCCTACACACCTCACTGGTCTGTCATGCATGGCTATAGGGCACATAATCATGGACATCATTCGTCGAGTCTCTGTTGTGCCCCAGTCCTTTGATGCCAGCTGGGTTGGTCTTGTTGGGGCCACAGCATGCCTCCTACACCTGTTGAACACCTTTCCTACAGTTGCCAGAGTTGTTGATGATGACACTGGTGTCCACACAGCCTGCATTGTCCTCTCGCTGCCATTCAGCACCGTTCTCCATTCTGGTATTGACTACATACACATCCACCTGCACATCACAACATATGTCTCTGGATGTTATTCAATGTGGCTAATGGACAGGACACACACACTGCGGGTGGCATACCAAATCACATACTGCAATCCAGTTACACTTGGCTTACCACAGTCTTCAGTCATGGGGCCCTCATGTTCGGTATATGCTTCCCTGAGGTACAGGCTACCACTGAGGGGACTTCCCTGCCTAGCTTTACAGACCACTGCATACCCAGCACCATTGTTGCTCCACCAGCTGATACAGACCTCATCCATATGGGCGCCACTGTGACAGATACCGATATGAACATCATGGCCTCTACCTGCATGACACTTGGTGTGTACATCACCTTTGCAGTACACCATCCTCCCACTGGTTATCACATAGGTGTTATTCCCCTACATACATGTTGCATTGTACATGTGTGTGAGACACATGTATGTCGCACACACTCCTGTGATTACAACATTGCCACTGTGGCGTGGATATCCTTCTACATGTTCACACATGTCTGTCCTGGGTGTGTAGCTGGTACATAGGCACCCATTGTACCTCTGAACACCGGACATATACACACATCCATGGGTACAACACCCCGCATAGGGTGTACCTTACACAACAGCTTTACATACCCCAACATTAAAATGCCATGATGTTTATTGAGCTACACCTGGTGACGTATGCGGCTTATGTACAGACACCACATCTGTACACATTTGCAGACTACATACTCAGGGGTGACGTCTGCTGCAAAGACAGGGCCTATGTCTGCAAATATGTTTATGGATATACTCCACATACACAACATACACAATAGCTACTATGACCATGATGCTCATGGATATGTGCACACACGCGACTGTGTGTGGCATGTGCTTGGGGGTTGCATTCCCAGACCGGACACTCACCATGCTTTGGGACATGTTTCCTATGTACATCACGCATGGACAGTCAGTAGCAGTGTTCATGTGATACCTCGCTTGCTGGATGGTGGACACATGTACGCCAGGGATCACTGCAGTGGCTGTACTGTGCAGTGATGCAGGTTACACATGGCTCTTCTGTTCACAGGACACTACCCTGGAGAGGTGCCACTGGTGTGCAGACTGTAGTTGTTGTTACACATTGACTTGCCAGACTGCATGGTATACCACTATGAACCTGTGCAGCTATTACATGTCCTTTGTGCATGGTTACTGGTATAGCCCTTCCAGTTAGATTGGCTGTCATGCTATTACAATGTCCCGTGACTACAGGCCATATGTCTACTGTTATTGTACACGCCAATCATGTTCATGTTTGTCTGTCACATCTCTTCCACTATTCTAGTATGGGAGTAATGTTTGTGTCCTTTGCAAATGCACAGAGTGGAGTACATAGTTATTTCATCATAACTGTTTATACATATCTTAATTACATAGTACTCACATCACTATATGATACCTTTGTTATGCATCATATGCCTGTTCTCCTGTGTAACATATCTGACGTATCAATCTAATGTACTATACATTACACATGTTTTACATGGTATCCCATAATTCAACCATTACTTGCACAGAGGGTCCACCTTAGACATGTCATTGACGTTATATGCCCATACACATGCATACTGTTACAGTATATCTACATATACTATGCCCTGCTATGGCACGTACTTATTGGACATACCCTGCCACTGACGGCGGGTCGTATGACATTGTTCTATTTAACGCAGTCATGTTGCATCCCTTGTGGTGTCTGTGCTGTTTACTGTGTGGCCCACTGCTGGACGCACATTTTCTACAAGCATTGGTACGATCAGCGAGACATCACTACATAAATACCATTCCCCACTTTATGCATGGCGGACACTGTTAATTACTGCAAACCAGGCTATGCATACACTGACATTATGTAATTCAGAACATACTATGTATACAGTTAGTGTTATACATACCTTGATATCGTTCTGGTGTTTCATCTCTATCTCGCTCCTCTGTATCACTCTTTCAACTGTTATACGGTATGAGCATACAGTTTGCATATCTGGCAAGTCATCCTTATATACGTCTATACCTGCAACATGTGGTTTACTGCTGCCAATTGGTGGTCCGGTGTGACTAATTACCTGCACTTCAGCTGTGCAGCTACTGCATTAGCCAATTACGTGGCAGCAGTGGGGTATAATTGAATTCTCCACCTGGGTGTTGGCCATTTGCCCTGCCTTCGGGGAGACGGCCTGTATTGAGTTTGGTTGTGTGTAATTGCAACTGCTTTGTGTAGAGCCAAGTCTATTTTGGGGTCATGTCCCCCGTGGATTGTGTGTGATTCTACCTGTGACTGTACCTGTCATCCCACCCGTTTGATAAAGGACTATTGCAAACACCTGTAACATCGCCGTTTGTTCCGTTATACGACGGATACAATTTTGCATGGCACCTTTAAATGTCTCTCACAAGGTTTGTCAACGGTTCAGCAGATGTAATTGACTAACTAGATGTTTGGGCTGTGGTTATGGTCTGTATTGCTATTGTTTACAGTGTGGGGGATGTAGGCGGGTGTACGTAGCATATACGGTTTTGTGGGGCTTGCATTTCTACGTAGTCCATATATATGTGTGTGGGCCCCTTCCCTAATTACTGTGCTATCACTTAATAGACTTCTATTATGGGAATTTACTGTGGGCCATTGTTAATTGGTTTCAATATGGTATGCAAGTGTGGTTGATACTTCCATACGTCTGGATGTACAGCGATATGTGCAGAGATATTTGTAAATGAACGCTATCCCGTGTATGTCTGCCCCAGATATTTGCTGTCATTGCAGTGGTGTTGGTGTCAGACCCTCTGTCACATGGCTTGCCACCTTTTCATATGGCCATAGTTGGACACTTGCGGGTCACACAGTGGTGTTTACAGGCTGACATATGGCCACGGTCAGTACATGGGATAGCACATACTTTTATCCTCATTACAAACCTATTGTTCTTGGTCCTTCACTACGTATCAGTTTGCATGTAATATTTCTGTTTCTTACATACAGGCATGAGTATTTCCTGCAACTATTGCATATTATGTGGGACATACTAATGTCCTACACTCACGGACAGTTGCCCTTTCTAATGTTTCATGTCAGGACACACCTGCCCAGGGGGGTCCGTCCCTCCCGATGTGGGACAGGTGTTTACCGCATGCCTACGGATAGCTATACCCGCACCTACCATAGTCATCTACCTCCAAGTTGCCACCTACAGACACACTATGCGGACACACATGACACACTTTAGTCACACGGGAACACACATGGCACCCTCATCACACACATACACAGGCTACATCACACACAACCACAGTTGTACACGGTACCTACGTGGTCTGCACCGCCGACAGCGGTGACTACATGTCCTTACTATGGTCCTATTGCTCATGGTTCTACTGTTCCAGTACTGTGTTCTTTCTGTCTTTCATCCTCCTGATTACGCGTGTTGGTGTGTGACATGTTCCATAGTTGGCGGTACCCTGTTTATTTGTACCTCAAAGGTGTTTAGAATGTCGTTGACCTATCTATATATTTGCAGATGCCAGTGACCCCTTGTATATCGACATATATCACACTATCGCCCTTTCTATCTGTATTATATATGTGTACACACACACATATATATATATATATATATATATATATATATATATATATATATATATATATATATATATATATATATATATATATGTTGGACAGGGGTGGTGACAGGCACGCTATGCCTTTCATTGTTTCATTGTGTGTTTGTCAGTGTATACTGTTTCCTAGACTCCGCATGTTTGTGTCTGTACCTGTCACATTACACACCTGCCATAGGTTAAGATTACCTCCCATCCCACTTTGCGAGGGACAATCCCTCTTTGTGCAGTTGTGTCCTGTGAAATATTTGTGAACATAGCAAATGTCCTGTGACTTTGGGACAAACATATTCCCTATAGGTTATGTCATTGTTGCATGTCACCCTTATTCTGTATCTGACCCACCTACATGTTACAGGACACGGAACACGTACCTGTGACCATTACTAAACTATAAGCTTTTTATCTATGCAAAACACTGTTGTTCTGGTTTTTGTCCTGGCCGGGTGTGTGTCATCCTGCTGACATCTGGCGTATGTCCCACATTGGTCATTTGAACTGTGGCAACCCTACCATATGTACATCCTGCCTAGCAATAGTGTTGCGTGATTGTGTACATGACTGCCTGTTCCACTCCTGGCAGTGGTAGTTTTACCCTTCACAGCAGGCGCTATTGGTTCAGGGGTGACTAATGCTGGTGTCACCTGTTCTATACATCATTGACCATGATCTGTGCAATGGTCGGTGACACTTTAGCCCTGTTTCGCGCATATCCGTATAGTCATATTTAAACATCGCTTACCAGCTGTGGGCAACGCTTATTCCTGCTAATGTGTGCTACACATATTCTGATGACCTGCATCCGGACTGCATTACCCGTGCCGTCGGGATTATGTTACATCCCTTGTGGGACGTGGGACCGGGAACATGCACGACAGTCACTGCATGTACCACTTGGACATCTGGGGTTTGTACACGAATTATGTAAATTTGTATGTGCAGTACACTACAGCAGTTACTCCACACTACACTCACATGGATGACTCCGTTAGTTTACAACTTGATGGGTCCAGTTAATGGTATGTCCATGTGATGTTTACTGGCTGTACTCCAGCACTGGGTATGTATATCACTATTAGGTACACCCAATAATTTGCTACACCTTCATACGACCGTGAATGCAGCATGCTGGGGTGACTAATGCCTGTCATGGGTACATCCCCTGCCTTGACACTACATCCATGATTACATTTTGTGGAACCTCTCAGTAACGCGGTGGGTAATCCGTGATGACTGTGTGTAGGACAGTGCTTACACACATCTGCTCCTGCGATTGCCTCTGCTCCAGTACGCGACAGTTGCTTACTCGATGTTGTGGTGACGGGTGTCACTGTTTGCCCCGTTTGGTGTTTTGCCTCTGACAATCGGGCGTGTACCTACCGATGTACCTGGGAACCTATACACACAGCACTAACAGATGCTGATGGGCGCATCTACTGTTCAGGTGTTGACATTTCCGTGTTCCCATGGCTGTTGCGTGTACAATGTTTGAGGGCTGCCTATGTAGGATTCCACAGTGGGCCACCTATACATCACAATTTACAGGTAGCTGTGTTTGCGTGCCATCCATTTTACTGTGTGGAGGTGGGGAGGGCTGTCAGTCTGTGGGAGCCTACACTGTCAAGGTATGTGCTATACGTTCCTTCTTTGCCAAGGCGTAGGCATATTGGGCATGCCTCCGTCTGCCTACTGGGGCTGGCACAGTGTGTCCATGGTCTGGATCCCTCTGTGTCTGTGTTGGCCTTGGCACTTGTGGTGGGCTGTGAGGCCCTCCCCCATTATGACCCTGCTGCAGTTGTTTCCGCAGGATCATATTATGTAGCATGGCACATACTATGAAGATGTGGGCACACATGCCTGGAGAGTACTGCAAGGCTCCACCAGATGTGTCCAAGCACCGGAACCGTGATTTCAGCATCCCAAATACACGCTCTATGATGATTCTGGTTTGTGCTTGTGCCTCATTATGGCATTCTTGCATTGGTGTGTGTGTGCATTTTTGATGGGGGTCATCATCTACAGCTCCAGTGCATAGCCAGCATCCCCCACAAGGTGACCTTGTGGGATGTCCCCCCTGACAAATACCTGATACAGCTGTGAGGCATGCCAGATATGGGAGTCACGGTAGCTTTCAGGGCTGCCAGCACACACATCCATGATAATGCCCTGGGCATTGCACATGACCTGGCAGTTGATGGAGTGGAATCCCTTGCGGTTTATGTAGCGCCTACCATACTCACCGGGTGTTGACTTAATTTGTATGTGCGTGCAGTCTATTGCACCCAGTATCTCCGGGTAGTTTGCCACATGGTGGAAGGGATGCATATTGCTGGCCAACTCCTCCTGAGTTCAGGGGAAGTGTATATGCTCATTGGCATGTGGTAACATGGCATCCAGCAACTGGTGTAGTACCCTGGATGCCGATGCCTGTGAGATCCCCATTGTATCTCCAGTTGGCCTTTGAAAGGTACCTGTGGCTAGTATTCGCAAGCTTACATATACCTTCGTGTCCACTGGGATGGGTTCCCCTCTGTTGTTTCTCGTTCTCAGGCGTGTCTGGCACAGCTCTCCTATTTTCTGTAAGATGTCCCTGTCCACCCTGTAATGCTCTACTATCTCCAGATCATGTAGCCCCTGGTAGGTTACCCTTGGTCTGAACACTCTTTTCCTCCTCCGAGGCCTACGGTGGTTGTTGGCATCATCCTCCACAACACCGTCGGTCTGTAACACATGCTGATGAATCACAGCTATGGCAGCTCCCAACATGTACATTTTAAAAGTTCCCCATCTGTTTACACCTATGGTGCGGTGTTTGGGAATACACAGGTGTGTGTTGGGTGCTTTCACACTTTATACTGTTCTGCTGTGAATACTGATGATGTCATAGGGTGTGTATGTACGATCGTGGTTACAGGGTATCTTCTGTGTTTTATTTACGAAACTGCTATTGTGCTGCCTTTGGTGTTGCATTACATTTGGATGCCGTGCTTACCTCCTGCCCTTCCGTTTACATTTGTGCACATTACATCTACCATTTTCTGGCATGCATCCAGCTGCCTGCTTTCATTTGTACTTTCCTAGACCTGGCTTATCTTGCGTAATGTGTGCTATTGCCGATCTACTGTGGGTTTGCTTTGCTCTGCTATGACAGTTCTCCTATCTTTGCATTCCAGGTCCTCCACACCTTTCTTTGCAATCCTATGCCTCCCCTATTCTGTTTTGCAGGTTTCTGCATGCAGGCTTGTCTACTGCCGTCGATTGGCCGCCGTGGTGTTAATTGCTCATTACTACGCCAATTACCCTGCTTCGACATTTCCTTCTTTTCTTCCCATGACCTTCCTGTTTGTACTATTGTTCGTGGCGCGTGCATCTGCTTACCGGGTTTCGGGCACGAGTTCATCCCCGTACACATGCTCTTTCGGGCACCATGTGTGCTCTCAGCTAAATGGTGCTATACCCTCCTCCCCACCCCTGTCCTTCAACTTTGCTTAGCAACGGCCAGGCCAGATTTGCATTGCTCCAATGTGCTTACTGATACGGTGGCACACCCCTCTGCTGATGTCATGTATCATCTTTGATATACTCCTCGGTGTTATAGCGCTGCGCCGTCAGGTACATCCTTAATCCGGCGGGACGTTTGCGATTCAGTATTACCTGCCTCATTTGCATGGCATTGACTACTAATTCATAGTTACAGCCCCAAACACTGTCGCGGGCCCCTGGCAACCCTTGCGCCTTGCTTGTGGTGTGCCATGCCTACCATTGCATATTATGGTGCAATCCTGATTTGTCTTTCATTGTGATTTTTCTCCCATTTTTATATATTTCCTTTGTATTCCTGTTTGCACACACATGCCCTGCGGTTGTACTGTGCGTTACTGTGGACATGACATTAAATGTTTTTTAGGTGTTGTGCATCTTTTCTTGTGCCATTGGCTGTGTATTTCTCCATTGGCATATGTTAACTTTGTAATACATGTGTGTGGTCCACTTCCATATCTCCGATGTTCTGTTTGGGAAAATGTAAACCGTGTTTTTTGGTTTACATTTCCATGGGCTTGCGCTACGCCTGCACCACTTCGTGAATTGCTGTATGCCTTCATTAGCATAGTGTGACACTGCGCATGGGGTGATTTGCATACCTATGCTGAGGGCTGCGTAGCTCTGGCGTACGCCAGTAGTGCACGTGGGATTGGTTCGTACCTGAATCGCTCAGCAGACATATTTGGCGTTATGCTGCCTACGCTACGCCTGCGCCTGGCGCAAGCTTCATGAATCCGGGGGATTACCTTATTTTCTGACTGGGATTAAGTAGTTTGATGGTTCTATTTTCTATTTTGGTAAACCTTGGTTATAACATTTAAAACATATGTAACATATTATATATAGAAGCCATATTATCTTTCCATCAAGCCCTTCTGGTTTTACAGGTTTAGTTTCCAAACAAGGTGATTAGTTGCATCATTTTACTTTAGAACCATTTGTGTGGACCTGTTAATGCTAGGCGCATTTGTGCAGGATTAACTTCATGACAGTTTTTTTTAATTTAATTTATTAAATGTAACTTTGTTCTGCACGTACATGTAAATGTAAAAAGCACATGGTTCAGCTAGTTTAAGTCAATACGATGTATTTCTGATGGCTCCACATATAAGGGTACAGTTGTTTCCAAACAGGGCACTTCTCTTGACTGCACTCTTACACATTCAAACTGTTTCCTAGTTAGATGCCACACTTTAACAGATCACCATGGCATTAGTGCTTTTCTTGTAAAATATATCACTGTATTTCCACCTTGGCAATTATAGATTTGATTTTCATCCTACTTAGTTTTCACTTGTTGATTTATACACATGTTCGTTCATTTTATAATTTGTTACTGACACACAAACCTGATGAAGTATTTATTCGATATGAAAGCGATCTTTGTTAAAAGTAGTTTAGTTTATAGTTTATATTTACTAGCAGTTTATGATTTGTTCAGATAGATGTCTAGTGTTAGATCTTTTTGTTAGTTAGCTAATCTTTTTGTTAGTTAGCTTTTTAATTTATATAGTTTGGATTATTTGGTTAATCTATATAAAGTGTTAATAAGTTGGTCTTATATTGTAATTTATCTCAAGCTTTTTAGTTTCAGTTTTAGGTAGCACTGTCTCTGATTACACTATTGTGTTAAGGGGTAAGGAGAAATGTTTTTACTGCTCTTAACAGAGCCACCCTCTGTTACCACTCCCTTGCTCCAAATAACCTGATTCTATAAAAATAATGAATGTTTTCAATGCTTTTCATTATAGTCAACTAGGATCGCTTGTTTGTATGTTTCAATAAAGGATATTCCATTTTTAACTCAACTGTGGGCTCCTTATTATTTTCTATTTTATTATTTTGTAGCATGTATTTAGCAGTTTGATTTTTATTAATGAACTAGGTGCTTAACATAATTAAGGAAGTGAACATCACACCCTCCACACTGTGAAGTTTCTTCTTGGTTTGTTTCTGAACAGGATGCATACAGCTGTACACATGCAATACTATTATTAACAGATATATAACATTCTGATACGTCTACAGTTGTTTTGATTGAACATATTGCATCATTTTTAGTGTTATGCTGATTATATTGATGTGTGCTCAGCCAAATATCATGCCGCCTGTCTCAGACGGTTGTCTTATTGTGTACCTATTGTCCACAACAGTGTCCAATAATTTTCTCCTCATTTGGGCAATGGCATGTTGTGTCCACTATATTCATCATTGAATATGACAGTTAAATATATTTATTGACCATTTATACATTTTTACAAAACTAATGACGTGTGTGTGTGTGTGTGTGTGTGTGTGTGTGTGTGTGTGTGTGTGTGTGTGTGTGTGTCTAATCATATGGAATTGTTCAGGAAAGAATACTGCTACTCTTTTTAGGATTATGATATATAGGGTCATGGGTAGCTCTGTCCATAATGAGTGTGTCTCAATCCCTGTAAATTTTCATCATAACAATGTGCTCTGATTTTCATGGAAGTGTTCTGCATGATAGACATTTTGTTTTCTTTTCTGTTGTGTTTTACAATTAATCATTACAGAGCATGGTATCCAAGGATGTTCACCAATCGAAGACAATGACATGCATATGTGAGCCCACCGCTAGAATCATCTGAAAGAGACAGTGACAATGATGATTACGAAGATAAGAAGCCTAAAGCGACCCCTGCCCAAAACAGCCTGCATGTATCCCGGAGGAGATGTTGCCATGGCCAAGATAGAAATTATTTTTGGGAGGAGATAAGGGAGGTCATATCTGATGTGCTCCAAAGACAGATGAGGGCCATGATGGGACCTTCTCTGATGAGAAGGCATGGACTATGTGGGCTTAATTAAGGATGATAGCTTGTTAGATCATTCGGGAGTCTGATCAACATCAGCTTGGTCCCTCACGTCTGTAGGTATTGTCTGTGTGTTCCACTTGTGTTCTGCTACCAACATGGTGATTGACATTTAATTTCTTAGACTGTATGTACACTCTTGCGCATGCATATCATGAATCTGTGATGCTTATGTGTTATTATTGTGTGACATTTACTTTGATTTCAATATGTGCACGACACACATTAACACATTACAATGTCCACACACATTCAATTGTCCATACATTTTAGCAGTTTCCTTGTTGATAGTGCTGCAACAGGCAGCATTTAAACATGTGTCTTACTGGGAAGACTGACAGACAACATATCTTGTCTGTAGTCCAATACAGTATCATATACCTTGGATGTCTGTTTTGTCATATCAGGTATGTGCAACACATGTCATTCCACTTGGTTTTGGATGACAGTTGTCATGATGTCCCACTCTCATGATGTGATGTTGTGTCACGGTTTGTCAATACTGATTCCATGTGGGATCAGATACAGGTATATCCTATCTATGTGCAGTCCTCCTTACCTGACTACATTGAACAGTGAGGTAATGTTAATCTATACACAAAGCTACAGATTACACATTCTTTCACAGTACATTACAACATGCTTGCTGTATGTAGTATTTCCACACCCATGATATAGAGAAATCGGTGTACATCTTTCATAAATAGTTGCACACATTATGTGTGTGTCCACATAGTCAGATACATACCAACACAGAAATGTACCTTTGATAAGTGAGCATTCAGTAATGCACTGCTGATGTGCTGTAATGACGCTCACACGGGTATCCTCTGCTCCATAATGAGCAGTGTGATTAATGTACAAATGTGTTTCTTTATTTGACATTTACATGACAATATATGTGTATGTGATTACAATTTTTAGCTTACTTATCTGTGCATGCTGATGTGACATGATTGCACATTACTGTGTATGCGTGTTTTATACATGCCCAGTTTTTGGACATCAGCAGTCCATCTGGTCATTTGATATACATTTTCCATTTGTTTAAATGTACAGCTGTGTCTTTTACAGCACCCTGTGTGCTTTACACATGTAATTGCAATGTGTCAACTTACCATGTCCTGTTTTAACATGATGTGGTCCCAGGTTGTCCACCTCCCTCTCACCTTAATATGTCCATAGTATTTATTGCAAGTATATTTGATTTTGTCAAAACTACTGTCCATTGCCATTTATTTATCTGACACAGTAAACATCGACCAAATGTATGGCCATTTTGCAATGCAGGACATGTGCACACAAGTTGCTTGCTAATGCTTGCAATACATCCTTGTTCTCATTTTACTTGTGTGTTACCCAGTGTAGTTTTTTCACATCCATGTGTGCAACCTGCTATATTCTTTATTCTATATTGTTACATTTTTTAACATATTATTACATGTCATTGGTGTATGTATGTATATTGACCTTGATTTCATGTACATTCCATTTATGCCACTGACACACATACATACACATGTACATCTGTGTGTTGCCTTTCACATGGCATATGTGTGTAAAATATACACATTCCATTACACATTTGTTTTAGTTGTATACACCTACTTGTGGATGTAGCAGCCTTTGCTGATCTTCTGCAGTACTTTGGCACTGTGCTTGGTTGTTTGCCTTTCACGTGCAAGGTCATAAATTTGGTTCTGTCCTCTGGAGTTGTGTACCATTGCTTGACCTGCATTTGGTCATCTGTGATGTGGCTTGGCTAACACCTGCACTGCTGATGGTCTACTTGGATATGTATCTATTCATATAATTTGTACTGTGATCCTTATTTATTATCCTACAACACACATTTACCATTGGTTATAAACACCCAGGTATGACTGTCACACAGTTTGCAACATGTGCTAAAGTGATAGTGCATAGGTAGATTTTTCTTTTCTGCATTTCACCATGGATGTTATGAATCCCTACCCTGTTTGACAACTTTCCATTGCCCATGTTGTGCAGTGTGCTGTTTGTGGAACTTACCTGTCCTTACTGTTTTTTTCCAGCTTTTATCTGTCTTATGTTGTGCCATTTGTTTTATGGTACACCATATCTCTCCCTGTGTTTACCTTTCCTTCCACTCTTTAAAAAAAGGGCCTATTCCCACCAAAAAAAATTGTCTATGCCCCGCTGGACTTTCCGTCCGATCTTCCTATTCCAAGATCCCTCTTGTTTATTCCTCTTCTTCATCCATACCCCACATCTTCTTTTCTATCTCTCACTTTCCTTGGGTGTGTGCATTACTTGTGTTCCCTACAGAGGCCCCAAACCCATTGTTAGCAACTGTTATATATGACGATGTGGCCATGATTGCCCTACGCCTTTATTTTTTTTTATTATTAGGAAATTTACTATTTCTGTCAGAATCTGTAAATCCAAGCCTATATTTTTAAATTCTACATGTATTATGTATATATCAGTAGTTGTCTTTGAGTTTAATGTAGAGTGATGCAAATATATATGTATTACAAACAGCCTTGCAGCTTTGAAGCACTTATTATAAGTTAGTGGATGGCATATTGAAATATTTGTGATTATCTAAGATGTTTCTGTTGTGTACTCCTGCAAGTTTATGTTATGATTGCTATGTGGATTACTTTGGGATATTTGGCATTTCTAATGTGTATGTGTTTTTTTTTTGGTTATCACTATGGAGTCAGCAACATTCCGTAGTTGTCCATAACCTTACTGTACAGATTTTATTAACTTTCTAAACAACTATTGGGATTCTTGATTTGGGATCATATTTCCATTTGTTTAGTACAACTATTATGATTCTTGATTTGTGATCATATTTCCATTTGTTTAGTACTGTACAATATTACTGGACAGCCATTTCTTATAATTATGGATTATTTGTTCATTTCCATAGTGCGCTGTTGGAACTACAGAATTCTGTTGTACGCTGGGTTATTCTGAATGTCTTGTCATACATTAGCATATTACAGCATTATCCACAAGTTTCATGCTGATATTGGAGTACTACGGTGGATTCCACAATCTTTACAGAATCCGCCCCAAAGTGTCTAAAGATTCCCATGGTCCCCTGTAGTAATATGTAAGCATTGTGTAGTCATATCAGATTTGCCAGTTTAAGTCATCCGAATTAATGTTCTAACTTAAGATTGTATCCAGTATTCTTATTCTTAACTTTGTGTAATATATAATGTAAATAAAGAGCTCTCAATAATCAACAGGATTTTTCAAGCCTAAACCCCCATCCTCAGGGTTACAATATAACATATTTATTTTTATTTGGTTAAATCTGTTTTACAAAATTAATGTGGAATATGCCTCTAACAATTTTCTCTCTTGTTTTTGGAAATAGAAATATGTTTCCAAAGTATCCCATCTTATTTAGTACCAATGGATGAAAAATATAAACTTTATTATTATAAAACAATTGATGTACTTTCCATCTATTAAATAAAGAATTCATAGAAATAATAAGTTCATCCCAGCTATGGTGATAATCCTGTTCAGTTCCAAACTGTATCCCTAAAATGGAAATATTGCCATGTTTTTATTGGAAGAATAATATCTCTTCTTAAAGCTCTATAACCTGAAAAGTTTTCTGAATAAAAAAAAAAACAATCTTACAGCATTACTTAAGGATTCTAATTTTTCAAACATAATAGGAAGCAATTTATAAGAATTGAATATGGGAGTAAGATTGTCTGTATACATTAAAAAACAGGTAACTAGATCCCTTGTATAATTTCTATTCTTGCTTTGTCAAAAAATCCCATATATGTCTCCAGTATAGCTGACATTATCATCCCAAATAATAGTCCACTCAAGGGATCAGCCAGAATATCTTTACTAATCCATCTACTGACAACTGGGCAAACCTAAGAATTTTTATATATTCCTTGAATAATCTTTATAATTCTGCTACTGACATTGCAGGTCATTGATACTTTCCATAAAGCTTTATGTGTTAGAATTTGAATGGCTTTATGAATACCAGAGGCCAATATAAGAGTATTTTTTGCTATTATTAATAACTTCTCTCAAGAGCAATAATATATCCCTGATATTCCCCAATTTAACAACATATGCACCTACATAAATCTTTTGACATCACTACCTTACTCGTTTTCTGTAGTATTTTACAAAATATCTTATAAACAGTGTTACTTATGGTTAATGTCACCAATTTGTTAAATCTGTTTTCTCTCCTCCTTTTGAATATAAATCTATTACCTGTACAGATATCCCTATCGGTGTCATATGTTAACAGCTATTCATTTAATAATAAAAAAGCATGTTTTTTGATATGCCCATTTCTGAATAAAATAAAGGGAAGGCCTTCTGGGCTGGGAGAAGAATCTTTGGGTACCCTTTTCACTACCAAATTCAATTCCTTTAAAGTGATCTCCTTTTCTAATACCAAATTAGCATTATCAGAAAAAAAAACTGTATAGACTAGTCAGGAATTGGTCTATAATAAGGTGCATACATTTTCCTTAAGAGTGTTCTTACAACATATATTATGCTTTTATGTAGATTTTAGATTACCATTGACTTCTTTTAAACTAGTTATCATAAAATGCTCTACCTTATTTAATTTACTATGAAATTAAAAGTTAATTTCTGATTCCACTGATTGTATAAACAGCAATATATGTATTTTTATGAAGTCACTTGATCCAGTAACCCTTTAAACTGTGCAGGATCAGCATTTTGCAATAACTGAACTTCATAATATTTCTTATCATTATAATATCCACAAGTTTCATGCTGATATTGGTGTACTATGACAGATTTCACAAGCTTTACAGAATCCACTCCAAAGTGTCTAAAGATTCCCAACCCTATCACTCCATTAGGCCTCTAAGATCAAGCAACAAAAATCAATTCACTGTTATCAAACCCAAAAACTCAGCAGGAAAAGCTATATTTTCATGTACCATATCTAAACTTTGGAACAATCTTCCACCCTCTATAACTACTCTACCTTCCAGCAGCCTTTTCAAGACTGCGCTCAAATTCCACTTAAATTTGCACTGGCTTTGTCCTTGTTCTAATCCAGACTAACACCCCCACCCTTACCTTTTCCCCTCTCTTAGACTCTTAACCCAGCTATACTACCGCCACTACTAACCACAGTCAGAATTAGCTAGTTGTCTTTACATACTTTAAAATCTTGTCTGACAACTTTGTTACTAATATCATAAACGACAAGAAACTATCTTAACTTGCAACATTTACTGTATATACTGTTGATAATCAATATCTTGTTATTGTATTAAAGCCAACAACTTGTAATGTTGTTTACTATTCCTACAACATTGTATCTCTATTTATCATGTACATGATGTGAAGCTTTTTTCCCCGGGCATCTGTGAAAAAGGATCTGTTTCCAGTCGGAATTTCCCGGTAAACAAATGTAAATAAAATAATAATAAATAAATAAAATATTCTGTTTTCTTTATTCTCAAAACATGTTTTTCTACAGCATAGCATAACTTTTTATATTTTTCTTAAAGATGATCTACCAAGAATTCAAGGAATTATAAACATAGAGAAATATTGTTTCCACAATAATGTTTCTTGATTTGTCCAAGTATCATTTTGTAATGGCTATCCTGTAAGGTTTTTAATTCCATTGCAATCATATACATGTTGAATATTTTTGCATATGTGAAATAAAAGAACCACATTGTCCAAAATATAAAGGCAATGTCTTATGGAACAATAATATTAGATTAACTGTCTATTAATTTTGTGAGTTTAACCTATATGGGGATTAGGTGTTAGTTGCCCAAATTTTAAGATGTCTTTTATAATCTGTACATCCTTTGAAGTTTTCCAATAGACTTTCTTAAGTACCAATTAAAATCTTCTAAGATAATGTTCATGTTTATGGAAGCATAAGCCTTAAGTTGTTTAAAAAGCTCCTCCCTGATGTTCAAGGTGGTTGGTGCACATGCACAAATTATCTAAAAAATGCATATGTATTTTAAAATCACAAACCATTAATCTGCCTGGACAGACAACAATATCATCTAATAATTGTATATAAAATGTATACAAAATCACAATTGTACTAGAGATTGCTTCACCAGAAGACCAAAAGATATTTTCTTCCAAACAATATTGAACTTCCTATTTTTCAACATCGTATAATTTTCTTATGTTTAGTAGACATATAATATTTGACATATTCTTACAAAGCTGTGACAGTAAACCTTCTGGTTTTATTAATAATGCTATTCACTTTTAAACAATAGACACCTACATCAACTCTTCCCTTTTTTAGTGGATTTTTTCCCCTTTTTAAGACATGTACCAATAGTTGTATGTTTATTTTCATTACCATAAATAATGCCGACATCTAAACTATCACTGTCAGTTCCAATTTTTCATTAACATCAAAGTCCAGCTTTTCATTTCAAACATCATCAGTTTCTCTCATGCTTATAACATTTGCATTTGAAGCACCGTTTATCTGATCTAAATAATTTTTTGTGCAATTTTTCCTGTTCCTCAATTTCTATTATTTTTAGTCAATCAGACCAAAAATGCCCTGTTGCTTTGCATTTTCTACACTATGTTTCACAGTTTCTAATAGAAAATCCGGTCTCTCTACATTGTTGGCACTTTCTTTTGTCACAATGATCCACAACAAAATAACAATAAAAAAGACTTCGACTGATCTCTGTACTGCACATAAACCTTATAACCATTTACAGTAATAATCCTAGGAATATGCTGTAACAAAACCCCCTTTGTCATTCAAAGTGACCAGGACATTTTATCCTCAATTCTATATACTTCTTTCATCCATTCTTCTTGAATTGTTATGAACTGTCTTAGAGCAAGATCCAAAATGCAACTTAATGTTCATTTCATCTATATTGACAATTCTGAACTGCAGAATCAAGTGTTTTTTGGAAGAAATATTTACACCTGTGAACACAAACTCTGAACACAGACAGCAATACTTCTTTAATTCACACTTATTTAAGAAATATTCCACAATTACAGAGCTCTGTAAAGTTAAATCACAGAATGTGTATTTTCCTATATGTATAAAAGCATGAACATATTTTATATTAATTGCTAACAGCACAAAAGATTATTGCAAACCTCATATCTATTTATTGTATTTCCTGTTTAGAAGATATCTGTACTACAACCAGTTTGGTAATCCTTGAAGATGGTTTTAGAATCTCACAAGTGCCAGCCTCAGCAATGCCAGCATAGGTTGGACGATGTGCTAAGAGGGCACTATGCTGCTCCTCGCTTGTTTTGTGTACTTTACTGCAAAACAGAAGGCAAGTCAGCAGAAGGAGTTTTATGACCTCCTGACATCAAATCCAGCCCCTTTTCTTCCTGTTGTCTAACTTATCCATTATTTGACTTCATGATACAGCTTCATGGTTGTCTAGTTCTGTGTCTTCTATCATCCGGTGAGCCACCTGACATTAAGCAAGTAATGGTCACTGCACTATCTTCAGGAACAACAACAATATCCTTTCTGTCAGCAACATCACAACCTCCTTCCCATTCCATGATGCAGCCAACCAGAATTGAACAGAGAAGAAGTTCTCTGACACCCTGGCCAAATGTCTCTGAATATCATCTCAGGTTTCCCCTAAAAAGAGGCCATTGATTTAGTGGGACTAACCCAGTCAATAAAATGTAAATAAATAAATGCCTGCATCATCTGTAATGTTTACAGTGGATTGCTGAAAAGTCCCTTCAGTTAAGATAGTTAAAATTACTCAAGCCTCAGTGCACAAAGGAAAGAGACTACCACACACCCCTCTCACTTCCATTTGTGGGTACCACAGTTTGACAAAGTGCCACAATGCTTCCCTGTCCACATGAAAATGGTCCGCAATCTGCTGGTTACTCAGCTGGTGATATGTCATGTGCTCTCTGTACTTCCTCTGCTGGTGTGGATGGCTGAGAAAAGCAACACTGTGTGCACTAGATGTGAGGGCAGCTATTAACACCGACTGCTAAAGTATATCTGCTGTGAGTTTAAAGATCACTCTGCTCACGTATACCTCAATTCTCAGTATAAAAAAAACATGTATGCCTTGTGGAGCAGCATGCCTCCTCATGTACATTTCTGAATCAGGACAACATTTTAGGTGTCATCATTTGCATACACATTCGGGTTCATTTGCACAGCATTCCTCAATTCTACATCAGTATGCACTTATTAGAATGTGTAGCATACCTCATTATTTTGGCTAGTGTGTGATCACGTGCTCACTCTCTCTTATTTGTCCTCCCCTACTCTTAGACTTTCTTCATCTTAGTTTGCATTGCATAACGTATTACCATTTATGAACCCCAGGCTTTGTCACATTCTTGTGGCATGTGTTGTGAGTTATGGTAGCCTATCAATATGCAGCACTGTTGCAGCACAGTCATTTTCATTGTACCTAGTATTCAACAAGACTGCATCCTATAAAAATATGCCATCTCTTAAAAAAGACACTCAATCCATTCTTCTCTTTCTACTTTTCATACAGTGAAAACCTTAATTAGCATGGTAAATGGTCTAGTCTTCCTTTTTCTGCCATAGTTCTGTGGCCATCCCTGTGCCACTACTATTTTTTTTATTCATATTCTCATAAAAAAGAGACTTTTATTGCTTATAAACAGTAGCCTACTTGTTTGATGACTTAACAGGTTTGTGCCATGACACTGTTTTGAGGTAAACTGGAACTTGATACATTAAATCATCAGCTTGCAAAATTACAGATACAGTACATAGAATCTAGTAAAGAATGTACTTGAATTTCACAAATTATGGTAAGCCCCTCTGTACCCACAGACACCCTCACTTTATTATTCTTACTCCAAAGCACTGATTTGGTTTATTGTATGTGAAATCTTAAGCACAGGATGGCCTCAAATGGCTCATTTGCATATTTTCCATGAGACTCTAATACAAAGACTTTTAAGGAATCACACAGTGAAAACTCTAGCCCTGCCAGATCTTTCTGTAAATTTTCACAGATTTGGTTGGTCATTTGACATGTTTACTCACTGTTCTAGATTGTTATTAGGGATACTTTGCAAACACCCTTATTGTATTAGACATCAGCTAGGTAAACTTGCAACCTTGATTCCTCCCTGTAATAGAATTGTGCTCAGCTACCTGAATTAATAAAAAGGAAGATTTTAACACAGAATGATGATTCATGTATTTCTTTCACCATAGAAACATTTAATAACGAGGAAGAATTTTACCAGTACTGGGTTGCTAAATAATGTTTTTTTTCTTTGGTTACTAGCTGCTCGGTACCTCTTTCAACTTGCTGGTTTGGATGATATAGGCTTCCTATCAATTCAGATTTACTGAGATGAGTTTTTGTTGATCCACTGATGTGGATATCTTCACAAGCAAGAGATTAGGGTATACAAAGGCAACTATTTGAGTGGTCCACCTAATGAATTTTGGTTTAAGGTATAACCTATCAAGGAGACAGTGTCATACCTTCTTGTCAGGGATGCAAGAATAAGATATGCTGTGGATATCCAGTCCACCACGATCATTAAAATGAAACTGTTTGCCAAGTAATGTCATTTCATATCTGCCTGCCATCAGGTATTGCAAACAATTTGCTATAGAACTGACATTTGCTCTATTTAGCTTAAAGACAGATTTGATGTGTTAAGACAAGGGAAATATTTATGATGGGAAGATGAGAAGTAAAGTTGTTAGCATAAGAATGTTATCAGGCAGGTAGTCAGGTATTTCATATTGTGAGGATGCCCCCCCCCCAAAAAAAAGTACATGAACTAAGGAGATCAAAGAGTTTTCTCTCAAAGGAACAGCTACTCTATTTCTGTCTGGTGTAGGAAGGGGTATTTTTTTCAGTTCTAGTGTGAAAACACTTCATCAGGGTGAATGGGCAAATGTTCACCTCTTACATCTGCAGTTTCACTCTTTCTGTCAAGAAACATTTCTCTGAGGGTCTGGTTCTTATACACTGAAAAACACTACTACTACTACATGATTCTGAAACTAGAAATAAAACAAATCAATTGGAAAACAGTTTGAGAGGCTTCTGCTTAAATTTCACTGTAACATTTTACAAAATTGACAATTCAGCAGTTTTACTTGAATATGTAATTATTTGCTATCATTTTAGTCAATATTTAATTAATATGCTAAACAGCAAGAAATTATGGATTTTGCAGCATGAATTAAAATACAGAAACTGCTGGAAAATTACTTGTGTGGTTTACCTTTTTTTTTATTTTTTTATATTTCCACACTGGAAGATGAAATTGGAGACAGGAAAAAGGTTAGTACAAAAAGACATGCATGAAAACTAATCAGCCACATGGTGGTTATATAGTATTGGTGGTGAGATGGCTGGGTATCACGTTGTCCCAGTCAAGTGACCATAAATTAACCAAGAAGATGCATCATGTTATAAAAGTAATACAAAATAAAAATCGCTCTTCGCCACATTAAAAAGTATTAATGAATCTCTTGTAAGTGATGAGGCTAGTAAGTGTGTTTCTGGGCCATAGAGACCAAACTACCATACTGTACGCAGTACAATAAGCACATCCTGCATTCTGTTACTGTTACTTCAGTGAAACCACAGAAAATCCTCTGGTAATTGCTTAGAGTGGTGATGACTAAGAAATCTGCCACTTGACTTGTCAGTTGTGCTGACAAATTGTGGATGAATGGGTGGGGGTACTCTGAGTCTTTGTCAGCCTAAGAGAGTAGCCCATAAATATTCCAAATAAGAATGTATATTTAAAGAATATGGAGCATGTGGGGGTCTGGTGTGTGATATAAGAAATATCTTATGCAGAAGCAAGTAGACTAGGAAATTCAGTAATCTTAAAGTAGCAAACACAAACTAGACCCCATGTATTCCAGTTATCCATTTTTGTCTTTTTAGTCAAAATTACTACTTCCTATTCATTTTAATAAGATGCAATAATTATTTGTGTATGTTATCCAGTGAATAAAGATTTACATAATTTCCACAGATTTTTTTGAATGAGCTGCCACATGAGTGGTTTTATTTTCTCACGCTGAGGTATTTCAAGAAATTGTAGTCATTTATTTCTGGTGTGTACTGATAGCTGTATTAAGATAAGTTAGTTTTACACTTCTGTTGTATTTTGAATTAGTGTGATCTTATTTAGTGTAGTTACACAGAAGGGTCTGATTTATAAGTAATGCCAGTTTCTGTTGGGTGATTATGGTCATATTTTAATTTTATTTCTTACTAATTTTAGATAACCTTTTAATTCAGTTTAAGGTTAGATTTAGTTTCTATATCTCCTTGTTGTACTCCTGAAACCTATAATTGTAAGTTGTTTATTACCTTATATTTGTTGACTGGGGTGTCTAGCTGCGCACAAAGGCCCCTTTTCAGTAGAGGCCTGGGGAGAAAAGCTTCAGTACATGCAGTGACATTTAAGTTATACAATATCAACAGTGTCAGGCAGAACACAATCAAACTAAATTTTACAATGTCAAAATAGATAAGATAGTAAGGCTTAGGCTTCTTATACAAATTATACTCTATACATATGCAGTTTGATAAATAACTTTGGGGTACGATAGATGTCACCATACAGAGAACTGAGTTATTTAGAAAGGGTGGATAGCAAAAGGTGGATTTAATTAATTTTGAGATATAAATGAAATGAGCATTAAAAGAAAGTTGAGAGGCATACAAAGAAGATGGGATGTGTGAAGATAGAGTGATAGTTGGTAACAAAGTAGAGAAGAGTAGAGGTATAGTCGAAGACGAAGAACAAAGCAGAGATGTTACCCTTATCCTGGAGATGTACAGCTACAGAGCCAGGATGTTGACAGGTGTTCTCTTAGATGTATTTTGAATACCTGCTGGTTTTCAAGAAGCATGAGAGCATTCCAGAGGGTAGCTATGAGCTTTACTATAAAGAGGCTCCTGATGCATTTTTGTACTTTATTGACAGAGATGAGGAATTTGTCTTTAGAGCAAAAAACTTCAGTAGGGTAGTAGTTTCGAAGCAAGCCTTTTAGTGCTGGACACTTATCAGGGTAGTATATTAGAGTACAAGTGATTAGAAACTATATTGGAGGTGATGTGGGAGTTCAGTC
This sequence comes from Protopterus annectens, assembly GCF_019279795.1. Classification (NCBI taxonomy): domain Eukaryota; kingdom Metazoa; phylum Chordata; order Ceratodontiformes; family Protopteridae; genus Protopterus; species Protopterus annectens. The sequence continues at coordinate 880,991,562 of NC_056725.1, forward strand.
CAATTTAGTCATTTAAGGGCAGAACAGTGATGAGTTCTGAAGGGGTGATTTGCAGCAGAGTGTGCTATTTTATTGTAACATTGTTTCACCTTTGTTTATGTGGACATTCGTAGGTTAGTAAAGAGTGGGGATGCTTACAGTAGGGTAGGTAGGAGGTGGGCTTTAGCTACAGTTTCTCTAGTTCTGGCTCTTAGGTAGGGTTTTGCTATATGTAAAAGTTTAATAACAGTTAGGATGTGTAGGTCAAATTCTGATGCCTAAGAGTTTGGTGTTAGAGATCTGTTCAGTCAGGGTGTTATCTAATGAACTGATTTTGACAATAGTTTTGCTTTGTGAGAATGTTTTAGGGGTGAAAATTAGTTTAATTTTGGAGGGGTTAAATAGGAGTTGTGAGTTGTCTAGTCAGGATTCTATGGACAAAGGATTCTTAAGTAATTTCTTGACATTTTTGTTAGTTAGAGGCTGTGCAGATGAATGTGGAGTCATCTGCATATTTTACAAGTGTGGCATGCTAGGAAGCACTGTGTAGATGATTTATAAATATGTTAAACAGGAGGGTTCCAAGTATGGAACCTTGTGGCACTCCTACAGTAATAATTATTCATGCTGCCATGTGACTGTTTGGACTCCAGCTGATAGGTAGTTGTTAAACTAGGAGAGGGAGGAGGGGAATAGATCCAAGAGGAGAGTTTTAGTAATAGTTTATGGTGAGAGATGGTATTGAATACTTTGAATAGGTCAAGGAATAAGGACAATACTAGGTTTCTTGTGTTTCTTTTTTTATTAATGCTATCAGCAAAGTGAAGTAGTGTAGTAGTGGTGCTATGGCTGGGTTGAAAACCATGTTGTGTGTGGGAAATAAAATTGTTTATGGTAAATTATTGAAGTAATTGGGAAGGAATACACTTTTCTAATATTTTAGACAATGGAGACAGAATGGCAATTGGTCTGAAGCTGGAGTAGTCAGTCGAGGGTCCTTCTTTATGAATAGGAAGTATGTATGCCTCCTTCCAAATGGCTGGGACATGAGATTCTAGAATGGATCTGTTTATTAGCATAGATATACCTGTATATAGTAGATATACTAGTATGAACTATAGTATAGATACTTGCAGAATTATTAAAAAAAAACAGCAAGGTTGTGGGAGAAGTATGAATGCTAACAGTCGCTCTTCTTTAAAACTCTGCACATACCACATAGCAGCCTCAAACATAATATATGCAAGCCCCATTTTGACACATTCTCCCTCACTTTTGTAAGACTCACAGTTGCATGTCTCAGAATCTAAAACTGTTACCAGTTTCAAAGAGTTTATTTTGAGAGGTGTGCCTATTTGAGGATTTAGTGGTTATATTTTCCGTATGTAGCATCTGTAGTTTTCTATTTTCTTTTTCATTTATCACTGTTGAGAAATGGTATTAGGCTAGTGGCTTTGATTGGTTGGAGCCTGATGATGTGCATACGATATGGATGAATAAAAACATTTTGTATCACGAAAATAGTAAATATATCTTTCACACTCCTTTATCAGGACATGTTCTTCTAGAAAGAAGGAGAAAAGAGGATATTAATATTAATATCAAACATTTCAAACCACCAATCTACAGGACAGGCATGAGATTGTCAGTGGTAGACCAAGCATGATACATTTAACTTTGGTAAGCCAGAGCAGACCCAAAAAGTGCAATGAGGCTTAAAGAGTAGACACATGCACCTTGATGGGTGACAAGATTAGGGCAGTTTTGAATAAGGAAGGAAGGCATTTAAGGGACTAAGGACCTGTGTAAAGCACAAGGGACTGTTTGCTTAACTCCAGAGGAAAAAAATCTGGTCCACTTAGGCATGATTTTATGATGTTTGGTCTTTTAGCTTTCTTTTAACTGCATAACACCTCTGAAAAGAAACAGATGCCTGCACGGAATCAACCTGAGATTCTCCAGGCTGTTAGGTTTGAGAACTACAGCTTTAGATGTGTAGAGGCAAAAATATTGAATAAGACATCAGAAACTGTGAAAGAAACATAAACAAAGGCTGTCAGGGCTAGCTTACAGTATCAAGTTTATCTTTTTCTTTAAAACACTTCCATGCTCAAAGCATCTGGTGTGAAAGCATACTTTAGATACTCTCTTCTTACAAAGGTGTTGGTTATCACTACTTGTGCCAAATTAATCCTAGAGTTGAACGAAGAAAGGTATGGATCCTAGTAAGAGTCAAAAATGTCCACTTTGTGGCTGTGCATGAGAGTGCACACATTAATATCCATTTTAGTGTGCTCCTGCTTAGCTGGGACTTCTACTCTTGTTTTCCATGCTCAAAATGCAATAGTATATTTTGAATGGTGGATTGTTATGTCAGAAAGTCCCAGTGGTGTTTACTTAGCATGTAATTTGTTGCATTTTAAAGTTATATGTGAAGAAAGCCCATTTTGTTCTGTGAAGAAAATCCAAGATCGTGGCCAGGATTTCCAGGTTGCATGAAGATATAAAAACCATCAAGTCTGCTTTGGAATCTCTTTTTACAGTAATCCAACCACTCCTGGTGACATACTTAATAACATCTGTTTTTGACATCTGACTTAAGTATCATAACATGAATACAAAATTTGTGCATTTAAAAATTATTCAAAAATATTCCAATTGCATGCCATAAGCAGACAGTAGAATGCATGCACACTAGCAACAGGTCAGGGATGGGTTAACTGTGCAAGAGGGGAGAGGGAAATACAAAGCAAACCCAATGAGTTTTATCAGAATGAGATGAAAGCTTGTAGACCTTAAAAGGCTGTTTCTTCACACTGGGCATACAGAAGAATAGTAGAACACTGTACTAGGTAATACTGTATACAAGTCCCCAGTGTACATAATCTTTCCCCTAAATGTGCTTTGTACATTCATCACCACATAAAACTACATTCCCACTCACCAAAGTTAATCAAATTCTCAGTGAAAGTTGTAGATGGCAAACACACTCCTTACAAAAACACCAGCTATCTGAATATTTATGTATGTTTAGAGAGTCGGCGTACGTCATCATCCTAACTGGAGAATAAATGATTTCCAGCAGGGTGTTAATGTGCAGGTAATGCCCACTGAAAAACAAGTCCAACACTTCATGGTAGCAAAATAAGTGCTGTGTAGTTTGGACAGTAAAAATAAACAACTGCCATTTTTACAGTTGCTAGACAAAACAGTTTAATGATCATAAAATTAAAACAAAAAGTAAATAAAAAATAGGAAAAAAACTGTATGTGTGTGTGTGTGTGTGTGTGTGTGTGTGTGTGTGTGTGTGTGTGTGTGTGTGTGTGTGTGTGTGTGTGTGTGAAAATGCATGTATGTTTGTTTCTTTCTACGTGTGCGAGACTGTGCATTCTTAAATGCATACCTCTCAACCGCACCAAATTCCTTGGTATTTCCCAATTTTGAGGGCAAATTAGTGGAGCTCCACGGATTCCCGAGTGGCCCCTTCAATTCCCGATTTTTTATTCTCAGTGTACAGACAGTTACGAGAATCATTTCAAAGGGCTGTTACACAAGACACTTCAAGACAGGATAAATTCTCCAACAGCAGATATACGGTCTTTTAAATTTGTATATTTTAGAAATGTTAAGGTAGGTAGATACTAAGCATCAATAAAATAAAATCCAATATAGTTTGCATAGATACATTTTTCCTTTGAACTGGAATGTACACCATGTGGAAGGTATGACTGATCCAAACAGCTTATTTGCAAATGATCATAGTAATTAAGTATAGTAACTTTGCATACTTGATATGTAATATTTCCTCTGAGTCATCTGCCACAATCTGCAGATTCTCTGGTCTGAGAAATGATTGTGAAGCTACTAGAGCTAAAAGGATGACTAATATCTCTTTGAAACTGAAGGATAATTGATTTTGGTATGAAAACCACTTGCCAAGGAGTTTTAAGTCTTCTAGCTGAGATCCCCAAGTACAGTCAGAAGCACATGTTCTCAAAATCTGATTAGGTATGGAACACATACCTCTCAACTGTACAGATTTTCACAGAATGTCCAGATTTTTGCCTCATATTTTTAGTCTGTTCCTCATAAAAGCTGTGTTTTTTGACAAATCACTGGGATGATTTAAGGATTAAAGTCACTAAATAATGACTCGTATTTGAGTTTCTGACTTCATATCCTTCAGAAAATGCATGCTAACACAAATCCTGTTATTCTAGCAACTTTCTAAGTTTATAAAAGCAATATTTAAAATGTGTCCCTGTTTTTGGACCTTTGACCCCCCCCCATTATGTCAGGCTTTGTCCAGATTTCTTGCGCTAAGAGGTTGAGAGGTACGGGAGGGAAAGAAAGTAACCTTTGGCTGATGACAGTCTGTTCATGCTAAACTGTAACTCCATCATAAAATCTGGAATCAGAGGAAATATGTATTGCATGGATTAAGCACTTTGGCTCCAAACATTTTGCAAATACAAATGCAATTTCCTGATGTGAAGTCTGGTACTGTGTATCATGAGGGTGAATGAGGACACATACCCATGGGGATTTTAAAGAGATCTGCGCTGTCATTTGTTTTACTGAGAAATATCAGTAAGTAACTCACCATCTGTTCATCACATCCTGAGAGACTGAGACACCCACTGCAGGACTGTGTCCAGTACTGTTCTCATAGGTTCATAGGTTCATACTAGGCTATCTGCCCAAGGGCATTTATAAGCCTAGCCCAGAGTTTTGTGGCTTTCGCCACCCCTTTAGTTTGGGGGATACTATGCCCATTATTTTGCTGTGCCTCTGTCAAGCAGTGACACTGAGATAATCCCTGGGGTATATCTGCGATCTCCCATCCATTGGTCAAGATTTCTCTTGAACAAAGCCAGTGATGTGCTCTGCCTCACATGTACCGGGATTTTGTTCCACAGCATAGGGAGTCTCTGGGTGATGAATCTGTCCCTCCAGCACGTCCTATTAATAACCATGTCAAGGTTTAAGTCTCCCGCCCTTGTAGTTCTGAGGGATCTAGATTTTTTGAGGTGAAGCATGTTCATCAATTCTGGGTTGGACATGGCCTTGTATGTCAGGCACAGGTCACCTCTGAGCAGGCGGTGGCGACTGAATAGAGCTGGAGTTCCTTCAGTTGGGCAGCATAAGACATATTTTTGAGACCCTTTATCCTTTTGGTGAGGAACTTTTGGGGCCTTTCCAGTTGCTGCAGGTGTCGTGTCAGATACATTCCGAATGGGGCATTGTACTCAATCATTGGCCTGATGAGTGATGAGTACAGGGGGACGATGACCTCCCTTGATCTAGATGTGAATCCCTTCATGATCAGGTGGGCAATGTAGAAGGTCTTCCTAACTACTTTGGCAACGTGAGTGTCAAACGAAACGTTACTGTCAACTTGGGTCCCCAGATCCCTGATAACCTCTTCTGTGCTTAGTGGGTTGCTGCCTATATGGTAGCTAGGGGTAACTTTGTTTTTCCCGAAGGGTATGACTATGCATTTTTTGGCGTTTAACTTTAGGCCATGGCTCTGGCACCAGTTATCCGTTTCTATAAGACCCTTCTGTAGGATATCTGTGTCAGATGTGTTCTCAACTATGGCGCCCAGTTTGCAGTCATCTGCAAATTTTGTCAGCCATAACCCTCCTGTGTTTGCTTGTACTTCTGAAAAGTAGATGCCGAACAGGAGTGGGCCCAGGACTGAGCCCTGTGGGACACCACTTGTGACAGGCTTTGAGTCTGACATGGCGCCAGCAACTCTGACCCTGTGGGTTCTGTCACTTAGCCAGTTTGCAACCCATCTTGTGACGTATGGGTTTACATTTAAGCTGATGAGTTTTTCAATGATACCTGAGTGGGGTATTGTGTCGAAAGCCTTTGCCAGGTCAAGGTATGCTGTGTGCACTGCCTTTCCCTCATCAATGGCCTTTGTGACTGTTTTGAAAAAGTCAACCAAGTTTAAAAGGCATGATCTGCCTCTGACAAAGCCAAACTGGGTCGGATCCAAAGTCTGCAAGTCCCCTATGTCTTTATTTATGAGTTCCATTATGATCCTCTCCATAGCTTTGCAGACCAGGCTTGTCAAGCTGATGGGATGGTAATTTCCAGGGTCGGTGGAGGCACCACCTTTGTGAAGTGCGACCACAGTTGCCGTACGCCACTCCTTGGGCATGTATCCTGAGGTGAGGCTAAGATTAAACAGCTGCCCTAACTGCGGGTTTAATTCCTCATTGAGTTCGTGGAGCACGCAACCGGGGACACCATCTGGTCCCATGGATGCTGTGTTTTTTGCCTTGGAGAGAGCTGTTCTCACCTGAGCGTTTGAGATATTTGAGGGGCTACAATCCTCTGGTATAGATATCTCACCTTTTGGGGAGGGAGTTTGCACTGAACCTGTCAGCCAGTATGTTGGCAATGTCTGTAGGTTCAGTAATTTTTACATCATTTTGAACTAATTCTGAGCATATCTGGGAGTTTCCTCCCAGGTTTCTAACATAGCTAAAGAAGGCCTTATGATTGTCTTTTGAGTCCTTAGCGATTTTTCTCTCAAAATTTGCCTTGGATGATTTTATGAGAGATCTTAGTTTTTTACTTATAATGATCAAAGGTGTCTTCCTTTTAAGGATTTTGCTCTATCTTGTAGTAGCTTCCTCCTTTTGTTGTAGAGCTTGTTTATGGCTGGGGTCCACCAGACTGGACGCTTGCCTTTGGTACAAAGAGTCTTTGTTTTGTTTGGGATTGCCTGATCCATGCAGTCCTGTAGGTGCTGGTAGAAGGCATTTGTAAGTGATTCAGCGGCTTGAGTAATGGTTTCCGCAGGCTCGGGGCCTTAAAAGAGACCACACTAGTCTTTAGAAGTGTGAAGTCGGCTTATGAGAAGTTCTTTACTGTGGTCTTTTATCTCAGGTGGGGGCGGGATGTGGACTTCCAGTGAGATTAGTTTATGGTCTGATCTCACCAGTGAGGGGCATACTTCTGGTGTTGAACATTGTGACCCCATGTTCGTGATGATGAGATCTAGTATGTTTTCTCCTCTTGTGGGGATGGTGACTAGTTGTTCCATGGCATTTGAGTTTATGAACTCTAGGAACCTTTGGGCCAGAGTGTTGGGGCTTGAGTAGTGATCCCAGTCTATATTCAGGTAGTTGAAGTCACCTAGTATGATGGTGTTTGGAGATACATTTATCCCCTCCAGTGTTTTCAGGAAAGCTATGTGAGGTTCCTGAGATTGAGAGGGTGGCCTGTCACATGCTACAAATTGCAGAGCAGTCTTGCCTATGGTTAATTGCACCTGGATGGTCTCCGATGCATCGTGCATTGCCACCAACCTTGAGGTGTGGGTGTCCTTGATGAATATAGACCCCCCCTCCTTTCTTGGTGTTGTCCGGATTTTGGGGCCAGAACGCATGATATGAGGTAAAACTTGATAGTGCCGGGGTGCTCTCGGGAGCCTTGAACCAGGTTTCAGTCACAGCACAGACATCGATGTTCTCCATACTGAGAAGGGGAATGTCTTTGTCTAAGAACAGACTAGGTCTGCTGTGAAACCATTTGAGAGTTTGCTGTATGTCTAACTGTACAGTCTCCAGACACTGAGTCTGTATCAGATAATTATGCAGCAAAGAGTAGATATGTACCCCTGAAGCTTCAGATGAGCAAAAATTAGAGTTAGACAATTGGTAAATACCTGGGTGCAGAAAAAAGGCGAAATGGAAGGAACTGACTTAGTAATGGGGATCCCCTACCTCAGGCCTTGGTAATGTACTGTGGGCCGTGTAGACAGGAACATGGAGACAGGCATAAATAATATTCACACCTACCAATCAAGCATTGTACATAAGAAGAAGAAAAAAAAGAGTGTGGAGGGTTAACACCTTCAGAAACTTTGCCTTTATGCAGCTATTCACATTTATCAGATCCAGAGCCATCCTGCACTGTTCCTCTTTCTTTGTTAGCAACAAGAACACAAAAAAGATGCGTATTTCCAAAGAGGGCACCAGCTGAGGGTTTTGAGACAATAAAGTCTGTTGAATACAGGTAAGAGTGACCTGGTGCTCACTTGGCTTTTTGGGGGATCAGAGATTCATCCTAATACTGGAAAGGAACAAAACTGTGTAGTGTAACATTTGCAGACTATATCCCTCATCCATTTGTTTGTAGTTATAAGACTGTAACTGTTTGTAAACTGAGATTATATTTTTCTACGGATTACAAATAAAGGACATGGGCAAAGGGTCATAGTTAGCCATGTCACTTGTAGCTCAAAGCCATAACAAGGGTGGGTCAATGGAGGTGGCTGCTCTCAACATGAGCTGTTAGGGTGTGCAATCTGAACTGTAATTGAGATGCCAATCTGCAGTCAGTATTGATAACTACTTAAGCAGAACAGTCACAAATTCTGTCTGCTTAAATTACAGTTAGTCCATGTTTATGTGTTAAGAATAGTTTAGCTAATCAGCTTAGCTATTATGCTGATACCACTCATAGCTCTTTGTCTAGCCTGAAGAAGGTCTTTTTATAGTGAACTGTAGCAAGGAGTAATTATAGCACTTTGTTACAGTTTAGCTAATGGCCATTCTGCATTGTGCATCTAGTGGTTGTGTTAGTGGTGTTAGTCTTAACCTTAACTTCAAACTGGAGGGAATGCCGAATGAAGGAGGGGGGGCAATACCCAGGGTGCCGACCAAACTAGCTGCATCTCTGATGGAAATAGATGAAAACTTTTTCTGACATATTTGATATGGCTGCTACTGCACTTTACATTTACACTGAAATTTATCTCTTTTCTTATATTGCTTCCATCTAGTCTGATTTCATCAGAAATGCCAAGACTTGGAAGGTAAGGTTTGAGCTATATGACAAATGGTAAGTGAAACATTTGAGTTACAGTGTCCATAGATTTGCCCATTTCTTCTGTTGCTGATCCAGTATATGTTTTTGAGATTCATGTTCATAGGTTCACAGGTGTATACTAGGCTAATGGCCACTAAAGCCTTTATAAGCCTAGCCTTGCAACCCAAATGTGTCCCCCAAGCTATTTGTTTTAGAAGTTTATATAGGGGTGGTTGTTGGTTATGACATGATTTACTAACTGCCTCTCTTCATCACAGACATGGGTGCCAGACCAGGGGTGAATTTTTTATTTCCCATCCAGTGGTGCACGTTACACTTCAATAGGGTTAGGGAGGGACTTTGTTTCACATGGATGGGGAGCCTGTTCCAGAGAAAAGAAATTCTGTGAGATACATATCTGTCTCTCCAACTTGTCCTATTTATGTTGCAAGAAAAATGTAGGTATTTAGATCTAGTAGTTTTGATGCTGTTTGTTTAGCAGATGTGCAAAAGGCTCATCAGAGAGGAGGTCCAGGGATGCCTTGTGAGTCAGGCATAGATCACCTCTAAGTAGCCTGTAGGATATTGAGTATAGAGACAGTTCTTTGAGGTGATCCACATAGGACTTTGTGCTTATGCCCTGTGTTCTTTTTGTATGGAACCTTTGTGGATGTCCATTTGCTGAATGTGTTTGGTCAGGTACATAACTAATGGGGCATTATAATTAGTGATGGGTCTGATGAAGGTTGCATATAGTGGTGCCTTGACTTCCATGGACTTTGATGACATGCACTTGCTTATGGGTTGAACAATATAGGATTTTCTTACTGCCTTGCTTACATATTAGTCAAAGGCCAGGTTATTATTTACATGTGTTCCCAGATCCCTGACTAGTGGGTCAACTCTTAGGGGACTTTTATTGATGATGTAGTTTCCTGGGGTGTCCAACTTCCCAAAAGATACTATAATGCATTTCTTTGCATTGACTTTTAAGCCACAGCTTTGGTACCTGTCATTTGTCTGTGTTAGACCCCCTTGTATGATATTAGTGTCTTTTGGGGGGATTCTATGACTGTTCCCAATTTGGAATCATCTGCAGACTTGGTCAACCAGAAGTCTTTGACATTAGCCTTGATTTATGAGAAGTAGGTGCCAAAAAGGAGCAGGCCCAGCACAGAACCTTGAGAGACTCGACTGGTGACACGCCTCTTCCAGGAGGTGGTCTCACCAATCCTAATGTCCTGGGTCCTATCTGTGAACCAGCTGGCTATCGAGCATGTTATATAGGGGTTTATGCCTAATTCCATAAGTTTAACAATGTCAGAGTGGGGTATTGCATCAAATGCCTTAGCCAGGTCAAGGTAGGCAGTACGCCCTGTTTTACACTCATCCATTGCCTTGGTGACCTTCTCAAAGAAGTTCAGTATGCATGACCTTCCACTGACAAAGCCAAACGTTGTTGATCATTTCCATGATAATTCTCCCCTTGGCTTTGCATATAAGATGAGTCAGACTAATGGGGCTGTAGTTTCCAGGATCGGTTGATGGTCTGCCATTATGAAGAGCAATAACTGTTGCAGCTCTCCATTCTTGTGGAAGGAAGCCTGTTTTAAGACTATAGTTAAATAGTAACTCCAGTGGGCCTATTAGGTCAAGCTTTAGACAAATTGGAGGCATTCTGGGATATTATCATGGCCCACTGAGGCTGTGTTCTTGGCCTTAGCAAGTGCAGCCAGAACATGCTCTCTATTTATATTTGCAGCAGTTATGTTTGAGGGTATTTCTTGGGAGGTGGCTGGGGGTGAGTGGCAGGTAAAGTTGGAAATCAATTTACCATCCAGCAGATTTCCTATATTGCTAGAATCAGTGAATGTGACACTATTAAACACCAGTTCAACACACTGGTGTGTGTTGCCTTTGAGGTTTTTGACATAGCTGAAGAAGGCCTTATGGTTGTCTTTTGCATGGGAGGCTATCTTCACCTCAAAATTGGATTTATTGGAATTAGCTGCCTGGTTATTTTGATGACAGATTTCTTATCTTTATGGAGTTACACTTCATGATTTTAGCAACATTTTGCTGTATAACCTTTTTAATCTGGGATGCCATCGGGGTGGTTTATTTTTGGATTTAGTTTTGGGCTTACTTATGGAGGGTACAGCAGCCTCTATGCAGCCATTGACAGGGTGTACAGAGTTTCTGTGAACAATTCAGCATAGGCTGCTGTGTTTTCTGGATTTAGAGGGGCACTAAATTTTTACAAACTATTGCTTAATAAAAGGTAGTTTGCTTTGGAATAGTTTCTAACCGTTACTGGGTTTACTGGGGTTACCAAGTTGATTTTGATTATGAAGGAAGCAGATTTATGATCATACCTTACCAGGGAAGATGTGACATTGGGGGTGGTGCAGCATTCTTCCATATTTGTCAGTATGAGGTCCAGCATGTTGGAACCTGTAGAGGGTTTATGCACTAACTGGCTAAGGGTGGTTGTATTTACAAAGTCCAGGAATCTGTCCCTGAAGATTTGGGGCTGTGTAGGATTCCCAGTCTATAGAAGGATAATCAAAGTCCTTCATAAATAAGGTGTTGGGTTGTATGGTGCATGTCTCCAATAGGTTTAAGTATGTGTGTGAGTTTCATGGGACATAGAGAGTGACCTGTAGCTTGCTAGGATATGGTAAGGGATTTTTATCTATGGTAACCTACATGTGGAGAAACTCCAGCTCATCATTCTGTTTAACCAACCTAGAGGTATGCTTGTTACTGATGTATATTGATATACCTCCACCTTTAGTACCTGACTGTGCAGCTACAGGTCTAAAAGTGTGGCAGGCAATGAACCTTGCACTGACAGTGTACACTTTGCAGTATTAAACCATGTTTTGGTAACTGCACATATGTCTATATTCTCTAGGGTAAGGAGGGTTTGGAGAGAATTTATTTATTTTATTTTACATTTGTTGACCGGGATAGTCTGACTGGATATATGTCCATTTTCAGTGGAGGCCCGGGAAGAAAAGCTCCAGATACCACAGACAGAACATAACAGATATGACTCAAACATATTTACAAAGCCCTCTAGTAGGTACACACAATATACACAGTGTGTAACAGTATACAAAAACAGTTTGCAGCAATCTATTATGAGCAAGAGATGCGTATGATATTAATTTAAATAAGGCATTGAATAAGTAGTGGTTAATCAGGGTTATTACAGAGACAAAGCCAGTGCTCTTTAAAATATTGTTTGAGGCCTTTTTTGAAGAGACTTAAAGATGGTTCGATGGTAAGGTTAGATGGAAGTGAATTCCAAGTTTTACCAACAATGATGGCAAACAGGGAGTCGCTGGCTGAGTTAATGGCTTTGTGGGTTGGGACCAACAGTTTATTGGATGATTGTAGTTGCCTTGAATTAATGTATGTCTTTTTTAGCTTTTAGCTTTTTGTTTAGGCTACTGGCATTGAGCAGTGACACCTTGAGGTTCAGTTGAGTTGATTTTGCTACGTTGATAAGTTTGTCAGTTTGGCATGCCTAAAAGGATCTATAGAGAAAGACAAAGGTTTAGCCAGTAATCAAAAGCCTAGAGGGGACAGGTGCAGACCATCCCTGGCAAAGTAACATGGTTTGTTAACCATGTCTACCCGTGCTGACAGATATTGGCTCCCCATAGAATAACACCAGAAATTTAGCTAATTGTTAAAATCAATCATCTTTTGTTGGTATTGTGGCATTATTCTTGATAAAGGTAATATGCTGCTTAATGCTGGGATCATACCAGCCTTGACTCACTATTTATTTATTTTTATTTGTTTTTGTTTACTGGGAAAGTGCGACTGGGTAATACCCATTTTCAGTGGAAGTCCAGGGAGAAAAGCTCCATTTGCTTACAATGCATTATACTAAGTTCAAGTTAAACAGAGAGTAGTTACATTTCTGTTTACATTTATACACAAACAGTAGTTACATTTATAAATTCTAAGATTTTTACAGAGGTGGAAGTTACTAAAGAGAAAGCCCACATGCAACTTAGTGGCTTGTATAGGTAGCGGTTATGTATAAAAATTGTTTTGTCATTTCAGTGAGAGGTTGAGACTGTTCTGTTTAAGGGCAGTATTTGGAGAGTATCGTATGGTGAACACAAAGTCTTAACCCGGTGATGAGCATGTGCAAGACCAGTACTGGTTAAGATACTGTTTAAGCAGTGGTTTAAAACTATTGAATTTGTTGGAGAGTTTTACTTGTGTGGGGTACTATTCCAGAGTTTAGCAAATTACTGGGAGAAGAGTGAGTCTCCTGCAAGATTATTTGACTTATACAATTGTACGTGATAAGAATTTTTTTTCTAGAGTGGCGGTCCCTTGCTGGACAGTAGGTCAGTAATAAGTTATGTAATGCAGGGTATTTGTCTGGATGATGAATAAGTTTGTATGCTGTAGTTAGTTGTGAATTTGTTAGGTAGTTGTGTAGTTCAAACCAGTTTAATTGCTTTAAATTAGCTATTTTATTGTAGCAGCAGGCAAGTTTCTTTCTTTGAGTATTGTTAAAGTTTGTTAGGATAGGAGCGGCGTATAAGAAAGTCAGTAATAACAAGGTGGTGGCTAGAGTATTTCTTGCAGTATCTGTAAGGAATCTATTGATCGGACAAAGGGAGCATAGTTTCTGGTGTGTAGATTTAATGGTGTGCAGTATATGCTGGTCATATTTGAGATAATCTATTATAATCCCTAGACGTTTACTGTGAGTTACAGTTTCAATGGCAGTAATATTTGCTGACTATGGTTAAAGATTGTTTTTGATTTTGGCAACTTTTTGAGGTAAAAAGCATTAACTGAGTTTTCTTGGGGTTGAGTAGGAGGTTTGATTCTTTGAGCCAGGATTCTACAGAGGAGAAAGATTTCTGGGGTAATGTCTTGGAACTTATTTATTGTTGAGGCGCACATATTAATGCTGAGTCATCTGCATACTGAACTAAACTAGCATGATGAGTGGAGGTGTGGAGGTCATTAATAAATACATGAAAATAATTAATAATAATGATAATAATAATGATTAGTATAATTTATAAATAATTATTAAATAATTATTTCACTAAATGAAATTTCAGTGAGTGACAGTACTGCTAAAATTAAATAACTGAAACTATGTTCTGTTAACATCGAGGTATATGTTTTCAGTGGTGTAAGCCACATGCACACCATGTAGGGGAATATCCCACTCCCCCAGACCTATACATACCAACTCTATGTCCACATAATAGTGGGAAAAGTGCAAAGTCTAGTATCAATTAAGTGTCTTTCAGTGAAATTAGTTTCTGGTACTGGCAGTCACTGAAAGTGCCTTTTTAAACCTTTATTTTATTTATTTTATTATTTTTTATTTTTACATTTGTTAACTAGGTTAGTCTGACTGGGCCCAGAAAGCCCTTTTTTAGTAGAGATCAAAGAGTGATTCTGCCATTTATTTTCTTCATTTTTACTACCTACCTACCCCTCATTTTCCCCCCCTCTCCTACAATGTCTGGTACACCTAAGGAGCTGGTGTGCAATGAGGGCATGCTGATGTATTGCAAGGCCACCACAGCAGCTACTCAGAGGTCCTTCTAAATCCTGTCTTCGGAAGATGCCTCATCTCACAGTGTCTGATCTCAACTGTGCATTGTATGTAGCAAACACCTGTGACACCACTCTCTCCCTGTAATGGCAACTTCCATCATTCCCTGCTGCTTCTTTAGTCACAAGCCACTAACTGACCACAGGTCGGCTGGGCTGTATTTAGGGCTTTATCACTCTATGCCAACAGAGTTGCAGCAATAAGACATATATTTTTAAAAATAAAATGGAACTGCTAATATTTTATACTTAAATTATAAAAGCAAAGAGTCATCATGTTTACTTTTCTGGTAAATGATAAGAAAAAAAACAAACATGTGAATTGATACAAAGGAACAAGAATTGATTATAGGTTCATAGGTAAGTACTAGGCTATCTGCCCGTGGGCATCTATAAGCCGAGCCAGAATGTGTTGGCTTTCACCACCCCCTTAGATTAGTTCCCTGTGCCTCTGTCCAGCAGAGCCATTAGTTCCCTGGCCTCTGTCCAGCAGAGCCACTGCAGTGATCCACGGGGTAAATTTTCTGTTTCCCATCTAGTCATCAAGGTTTCTCTTGAAGAGTGTTAGTGAGGGCTCTGCCTAATGTAGATTGGAATCCTGTTCCAAAGCATGGGGAGTCTCTGGGACAAGAATCTATCCCTCCAGCATGTCCTATTTATCATTGTGATGAGGTTTAGATCCCTAGAGCATGTGGCTCTTGGGGATTTGTTTTTTTTTTTAGATGGAGCATGTCCATCAATTCTGGGTTGGACATGGCCTTGTATGTCAGGCACAGATCACCTCTGAGCAAGCGGTATGCAACCGAGTACAGCTGGAGTTTCTTCAGTCGGGCTGCATAGGGCATCTGTTTGATGCCAGTAATCCTCTTGGTGAGGTACTTCTGTGGTCTTTCCAGCTGTTGCAGGTGTCTTGTAAGGTACATCCCAAATGGGGTGTTGTACTATATGATGGGTCTGATGAGTGATGGGGAGAGGGGCACAATAACCTCTTTTGTTCTAGATGCAAACCCTTTTGTGATTAGGTGGGCCACATAGAAGGATTTTCTAACCACCTTGGCAATATGATTATCAAAGGAAAGATTGCTATCTACTTGTCCCCCAGATCCCTTATTACGTTTTCTGTATTTAGGGGACTACCACATATGTGGTAGTTCGCGGGTACTTTGTTTTTTCCAAAGGGGATGACTATGCACTTTTTGGCATTTAGCTTGAGGCCATGATTTTGACACCAGGTATCTGTCTCAGTGAGACCCTTCTGGAGGATGTCTGTATCAGCTGGAGAGTCAATTATGGCCCCCAGTTTGCAGTCGTCTGCAAACTTGGTCAGCCATAGTCCTCCTGTGCTTGCCTGTACCTCTGAGAAGTATATACTGAACAGGAGGGGTCTCATGACTGAGCCCTGGGGGACGCCACTTGTAACTGGTTTAGAGTCAGACCTAGAGCCTGCAACTCTCACCATGTGGGTTCTATCCATGAGCCAATTGGCAACCCATCTTGTGATGTAGGGGGTTTATGTTCAGGCTGGTGAGCTTGTCTATAATACCAGAATGGGAAATGGTGTCAAAAGCCTTTGCAAGGTCTAGGAAGGCTGTGTGGACCTCCTTTCCCTCATCTAAAGCCTTGGTAACTGTCTCAAAGAAGTCCATCTGGTTTAGGAGGCATGATCTGCCCTTAACAAAGCCAAACTGGGTAGGGTCCAATGTTTGGAGGTTCCCAATGTCTCTGTTAATGAGTTCCATGATGATGCACTCCATAGCCTTGCAGACCAGGCTAGTCAGGCTTATGGGGCGATAGTTCCCGGGGTCCATTGTGGCTCCACCTTTGTGGAGCAGGATAACTGTAGCTGTGCATCACTCTATGGGTACATAGCCTGTAGAGAGGCTGAGTTTGAACAGTGTGTTTAGGTGAGGGGTTAGTTAATTTTGGAGCTTGTGTAAGACACAGCCTGGGACACCATCCGGTCCCATTGAAGCTGTGTTTTTGGCTTTGGATAGGGCTGTTTTAACCTGTGTGTCAGTGATTGCCGGGGCTCTACATTCTTCTGGTATGGTTATGGGCCCTTTAGAGGGTGGGGGGGGGTGAAGTTTGCACTAAACCTGTCTGCCAGAATGTTGGCAATATCGGTCAGTTTAGTGTATTTTGTGCCATTCTGCACTAACTCAGAGCAGATCTGAGAGTTTCCACTTAGGTTCTTGATATAGCTAAAGAACACTTTGTGGTTATCTTTGGAGTCCTTGGTAATTTTTCTTTCAAAGCTAGCCTTGGATGATTTTATGAGGGATTGTAGTTTCTTCCTGATACTGATCAGGGATGTCTTTCCTTCTTGGGATTTTACTCTTTTCTGTACTAGTTTCCTCATTCTATTGTATAGCTTATTTATGGCAGGGGTCCACCAGACTGGTTTCCTTTTCTTGGAGGAGTGAGTCTTGGATTTGCTTGGGATAGCACAATCCATGCATTCCTGCAGGTGCTCATAGAGTGCCTTTGTAAAGGATTCAGCAGGTTGGACAGCATTGTCCTTTAGCATGGGGGCTGTGAACCTTTCCACCTTGGTCTTAAGTAATGTGAAGTTTGCTTTTGAAAAGTTTTTCATGGTGTTTTCCATGATTGGGGGTGGGGTGGAATGTGGATATCCAGAGTGATTAGTCTATGGTCTGATCTAACCAGCGAGGGGTTGACCTCCGGTGTAGAACACCGGTTGGACATGTTGGTGATGACTAGGTCCAATATGTTGTCACCTCTGGTGGGGGTGTTGACCAGTTGATCCAGAGTGTTCGAGTTTATAAATTCTAGGAAGCATTGGGCAAGGAAGTTAGTACTTGAGTAGTTCTCCCAGTTAATGTTTGGGTAATTGAAATCACCCAGTATTAGGGTGTTTGGTAGGACCTTCATATTTTCAGTGTCTCCAGAAACGTGGAATGGAGGTCCTGGGTCATTGTGGGGTATCTGTAGGAAGCTACAATTTGAATTGTAGTTTTGCCCATTGTTAGTTGCACATGGATGACCTCTGAGGTATTGTGCTGTGCCACTAACCTGGGGTTTGGGTATCCTTGATGAATATGGATACACCCCCGCCTTTTGTGTTTGGGTCCAGGTTCTGTGGCCGAAAAGTAGGGTATGAGTTATAGCCTGGTAGTGGTGGGTTGCTCAATGGATCCTTAAACCAGGTTTCTGTTACTGCACAGATATCAATGTTCTCCATACTGAGGAGTGCCTCGAGTGCATGCATTTTGAAGTTTAGACTTCTGACGTTGAGTAGCATTACCCTCAGTTTTTGGTTACTTGTGTTATTTACAGTGGTGGGTTTGTCTTTTCAGCCTTACCTAAAAAGGCACTATGGGGGCGGCAAAAGCCTTGGCTAGTATTCAGAAGCCTAAGGATGACAGGTGCAAGCCATCTCTTGCAAAGCAGCGTGGCTTGTTGAGCATGTCATCCCAGGTGGACAGATACTGAATCCCCTTTGAATGACACCCAGAAACTTAGCCAGTTGTTGAAATTGATCATTTTTTCTTTATACTGTGGCATCATTCTTGGTGAGGCAGGATGCTACTCAGGGTCAGGGTCATACCGGCCTGGGCTACGTGATCAGAGAGCTCTTCCATGTCTTGTTTCATGTATCCAAGGGAGGTACATCTCAGGTCATTCACACCAACATGGACAATGACAGAGTCGTATTTGTACTTGTTCAGGAGTGACCTGAGTGCTTGTGTTATGTGGTGGGTCCTGGCACCCAACAGGCAGCTAACTGTAACCTTCACCTTGTCCAGCCTAGTTAGTGGGACATCAGTGTGCCTAACCACACAATCCTGCCACTAGGCTGCAGGGGAACCTTCTCCAAAAAAAGATGGCCTGGAATAGTGCTCAAGTTATACAAACAAAGCTAGATTCAGCAAGCTAGATTCAGCAGGCCTGAATCTAGTCTATGCTACAGCAGACAAGGCTCACCAATATCAGAAAAACAGTTCAAATAAGCAGGCACAGTAAGCCTTTAACCAGAAATTCCCAGGTCAGAAGGGCAGAATCTAGCCTCTCCTCCCACAAGAGTGCAGACCACAAACTTTCTTAATGTAAAATAACTGGCCTGGAGCCCAAGTGCTTAAACCAGAACTAATACACTTTTAGAATAACCGACACTAAGCCTTCAATCAGCAATTCCCAGCTTAGAAGGATGAAAGCTACCTGTCCTGTCACAACAGTGCAGACCACAAACCTTCTTAATGTAAAACAATTGGTCTGAAGCCCAAGTGCTTTAACTAAAAGATTTAGAATAACAGTTACAATTTAATCAGAATATTACCATGCAGTAATAAATGCAGCAGAATAAGCACAACTGAGTACTTTTAAGAAGAGGCAAAAGCAAAATAAGGAAATAAAGTAGGAAGAAACACAATTACAGTAGAAGCAGATAAAATGCAATTTTTTTATATATAACAAAAGAAAACAAGTAAACTGATTTAACCAAATTACCCAATTAACCAGTAAAAAAAACATCAGAACTGAGCCCTGTTCCAACAGTCTTCAATCAGACAAGTTCAGGGCCTAAGTGATATATGTGAGAAAGCATTCTAATCAATATTTCCAAGCTTCCACAGTTAAAATGTATACTGGATAGAGTTTATCAGTACTTTCAAATTATGGGTTAAAGTATGGCTACATTGTGCCATAAAAAGCAAAGGAATAGCTGTTGTTAAGGTGAAGGGAGGTGATCCTACTTTGTGTGCAAGTAACTGTCTATGCAAGCCTGTGTTAAACAGGAAACCTAGAAAGTCTGAATAAAACTGTGTTGAGTGAATATGTCTGTGACTGAAGTGCTGAAAAAATGTATGAAGTGTCTTGAGAAGGAAAGCTACCATCCTGATGAATTCAGATGGTTCTCCAAAGTTTGTAAGAGCTGGCCTCTGCCATTCCTGATGAAAGACAGAGCTGGTAACAAGAAAGATAAGAAAAATAAAAGATTATTAGTAGAGTGAAGCAAAGTGACTGAGCAGCAGATATTGCTCCAGCAGTAAAGCTGCTTGTGCACACCCTTTCCCAGTCAGCTCCTCCAGTGTCCATACATGTAGATGAAAAGGAGTCATTTGTTATAGAAGCCCGACCCTCAATACTTCACAGAAGATCTAGTTTTAATTTCCAAAGAGACTTCATTGCCGTAATGTGTAGCCTTAGCAAAACACTTAAGAACTACTGAATTATTGGACACTGCAAATGAAAAAAGGCACTAGTCCCTAGCCACCATTGCCTGATTACCAAATATATATGATAAAGTACAATGCATACAGACATATTATCTCAAAAAGTATTTTGGGATACTATGCACTTACATGGTGTGTCAGAGCCTTGGCAATCACTGGTCCAACCATTCCAGGAATAGTACCCAATCCATTGGTGATTCCAAGAAGAATTCCAGCATATCTAAAACAGATTGCAAACAAGATTAACCATGTGAAATTCATTTATGTTTACTACTGATTTTAAACAGCATACTACAGTACCATACATTTTTCTGAGCTATAAGAAAAGATGCTTTGGTTTTCCTGCTCTATTAACCAATTTGTTTCCTCTGTATGAGAGCCCTATGCACCATTTGTTTCCTGGGGCAAGGGTTCAGCATACTGTTAGTGACATCATCATTGTCACTCTCAGGATGACCAGGGTTTTCTCTTTAAGCCCTGACTCTCTAAACATGCTCATTACCATCCAAGAGGATGACATATAATGGGCTTTTGCAAGATATTGTAAAACTCTGCTTGACATGGTAAATTGTGCATGCCCACCCTGTTGAGCAAGTACCTCCATATGATCTCTAATGTTCACCAGGGACTCTACACTGGACAGTGTGCTCCCAAGCTCACACCCTCCCCTCTTCAAAAAAAAAAAAAAGAGGTAAGCTTCTTAATTCCTGTCCTCCTCCACACGATCTCCAGCTGGCAACCAAGCCACTAATCAAACATAGATAGCCAGTGTCATCACCAGGGCTTTATCCCTCTATGGGATTGAAGCTGGCCTAACAAATAAAATCACTGTTTCCACCAAGTACCACTTGATTATCAATATCTCATCTTGTGCTTTACTCTACGAAGCTAGAATAGCAAGTTATTCCTTACTTTAAATGTCTGGGTACTTAGATAATTTCATTGACCAACAGATATATTGTTTCTTTACTTTTTTCTATTTCGGAATCTGAAATACTGACGTTTACTGATTTACATTCTTTATCATGTCCATTCATATGTAACATAACCTCTATAGTTGTAGAAAGGACATTTAAAGTCATCTAGTTTGCTCAATTTTTTTTTGTGTGTATGCATGCATTTAACACAGGCTGTCATCCCATTAAATATATCTGTGTTTCTTCTTAGGTAAGAAAAGGACATTGCAGAATGAAATTCAGCAAAACAGAATTTCCTATATTCTCAATGCCACATTTCAAAGAAAAAAAGAATATGACATTCAATGAAGTACAGCCTACCCTGAGGTTCATAGGTTCATAGGTTGGTATTAGGCTATCGGCCCTAGGGCCTATACAAGCCTAGCCATAACAATTCCCTGGATTGTTCCCACAATATTTACTTCCCTGGACCCCTGTCTAGCAGGGCGAGTGACTTGATCCCCGGGGTGAATTTCCTAAATTACCCTTAAAATTAGGTTAAATTACATTTGAAATATGTATTTTTAATGGGAGAGTGGAATTCCCACATTTAGCAGGAGAGTACACATTCCCCGATTCAGACAACTTTTAGTAACCAAAATATTTGTTAAACAGAATGTGGTAATTTAGTTTTTGATAAATCTAATTTTGATAAGTAGTAATACACCTCTGCACATGCCTGAGATAACCTAAAGTAATGCTGCCAGTGGCATTTCTGATTTCAATGGAGACTAGTAGGCATAGACTCAGTGATGATATAAGCACTATTCCAGTATTTTTCACTCTGGGAAATGCAAACACCCCAAGCATCTCAACATTCCCAACCAAATGTTGCGTGGGCAGATTGGTCTGATGAGGGAGATAATTTTTCTGTGCTATGATACAGAATCGGAATTGATTAGGCATGGTAAGGCCTTGCTGTGTCTAATAATGGTGGCTGCCAGAAAAGCAATTACTAGAAAATGGAAATCAAAATCTAAACCAGCTATAGTAGAAGTAGTGAATATGGTAACAGCGATAAAACAACTGGAATTGAGATCTTTAGAAAAGGGTAGGAGCAAAATAAATAAGAAAAAAATTGGAATTGCGAGAACAATACATACAAGGGAGGAATGAGGTTTAAAAGGTGGCAGGATTTAAATGAGCTATGTAATGTTTGAGTGAAAACGATTTGGTAGATTATAAGTGATGTATAATGTTTGCAACTGGGGTGTGTCAGTATAGTTTGTGATGTAAAATGTTTGTAACTAGGATTGTGTCGGTGTGGTTTGTTTTCATTTGTAAAAATGTATGATTACCTATGTAGAAAGTGATGGTTTAATAAAGATATTTCTTGTTTAAAAAAGGCAGGAATTGAATAATTTAGATAATGTTGCTTAGGTTATATGATATATAGTTATATATGTGAGGTAAAATGTATTTGTTATGTTAATTATAATCTCATTACTTTTATATGAATGTAAATTTGCCTGTGTCACAAGTAATAATTCAATGGAGGTGTTTGGAAAAAAAAATTCCCTCCCAAATGGTCTTCTTATAGCCGTGTTTATTTCTGACACGGGATGCCAGTGTCATAAAAAGGAATCTAATCTATCTTCTTTGCATGCACATTTTTGAGTACCATATATGTTGTATTTCACACTTGCAGCCTTCATTGCAACAGGTTAAAGCCACTTCCATGTCTTCTGTATAGAACATCTCTAATGCCCTCCCGAACTCCAGACACACGTTTCTTGGCAAGCACTGATGATCTTTTAAAAGCTGTTTGCAGTTCCATTGCATGTAATGAGGTTTGTCTGTCATACTTCACCAGACTGTCACTGCAATCACAACACTGCCACTTTGCAGTTTTATTACTCACTGGCATTGGCATTCTGAATGTGTATTTGAGATATCATCGCCAAAACTGACAGAACATTTCATATGAAGATATATTGGGGAGTGGTACCATGGTGACAGCACCTCTCCTTTTGGCTATAGCTTATATTGACTGTACTCATCATTTACAAAGTCCTTCCATGCCTTTTCTTATTCCCTTGCCACCTACAAATCATTAGAAGTCATTTTAGTATTTTTAACTAGATAAATGCTCTCTAGGTACACATATCTGTTTCTGTCTAACCTGAGGGTTTTTGGTTAGTTATATCAGTTGCTCTGAATACTATGAAGATGGAGGCTATAAAAATAAAATATGGATAAACAAAATGAGGTATCACTGCTATTCGTAGACTGCCAACATCCTTCCATATTATACACTGAACCTCATGCACATGATTTAGAATTGTTTTTTTTTTGCATTGTACTGTAATTACTGTAGCTAATGTTACTCTTTACATTTCGAGTATCTTGATTTCAGTCCTTATGTGATACTCTTACTAAGCCAGTATCTTCTTCTGAGTGTCTACGCAGTTCCACCATCTCCATCATAGATAAGTGCGCCACTCCGCTGTCTCTTCAGAGGAGACTCAAACTGATCAATTTTTTTTTATTCATGGCATTTACGCTCTTCTGTTCCGTTTCTCTGGCTATCTGATCATTTATGCTAACAAAGTACTTTTCCTGCATTATTGGTCAAGAATTGCTGTACCAATGTTTATGTCTATAATATTCTCCTAAGTATTTCAACTCTATCTGTTTAAAAAATCAGGGAATACTAGGTCATTTATAATGTCTGTCAAAGAATTCTATAAATTGCATACTCTGATAACTCTGCTGGAAAATCACTGTAATCTGAGAACCGTCTTATAATGAGCCTTAAGCAACATACACTGCCATCCCCTTAACTCATTTTCTGTCAATATATTTTTGCAAACTATGACTGTCAAACAAATATTAATATCCATAGAAGTGTGCAACATAGTACATCTTATCTAAGTATTTAAAATAAAAAAGGAAAGATTTAATAGCCTGAATCTATTCTTATAATTTATCCCTGGAGTCAGTCTAGTTACATTTGTCTGTACTCCTATTTTGCTTGAAATAACTTCCTGTAGGGTGACTATAATATTGCATTCTCTACTTTGGGATAATAATGCCCCTCTATACTTTCATAATTTCATAGAGTCATAGGTTCTTACTAAACTTATGGCCAAGGAGGCCATCAAGAAGTTCAGCCATATCATCCAACATACCTCTCAACCTCTTAGCAGATCTCTGGGCAAAGCCAAAAATAATGGAGAGAACAAAAGCCCAACATCCTAGACATGTTTTAAATATTGTTCTTACAAACTTAGAAAGTAATTAGAATAGCATGTTTTAGATCAGCATGCATTTTCTGAAGGATGCAACGTCTGAAATTCAAATGTCTGTCATTATGCAATGACCTCTATCCTCAAGGATTAGCCAGCAGACCAACATTTTATGAAAAGCAGTCCAAAAACATGAGGAAAAAATGTGGATATTTTGCAAAAAGTTGCACAGTTAAGAGGTATGTCACCCAGTAATTGTGGGAGATTAACAATGCCCCCATTAAGCAGATTTTCTCCACATATGTCATTGTAAGTTCTAAACTTTTACTGACAAAGTGTCCTGCAGAATGTCCACTGTTGATGCCATGTACTTTCTTTTGTCCATTAAAGGAAACTACATAATACTATTTATCCATTCTTTCTTTGTTAGATAAGTGCATTCATTCAAGGATACTTTTCAGCCATGACCCAAGCCAGAGATGAGAAATAATTACACCAATGCAGATATTCACAATGACATGACACAATTTAAAATGTATTCTCTGTACTATCAACATAATCAAAAATATGTACTGCATGTACCTAAAAGATAAGACTATTTAGATACATATAGTCTATCCGTAATTCTTATCCAAAATCAGTATGCATATTACTTTCACTGAGTGTTGTATCCCATTGTCCACTGGTCATAGAAAAGGATTTTTTTCCAGACACATATAGCCAGATTTCTTTCATGTATTTATTTATTTAACATTTATTAAATATGTTTTGGCAGCAGTCTGTGATCATGCAATGTCCCTCTTTTATATGGCCATTCCTTCCTTCCAGCCTCTGGTACGTAAAAATTCTGGAAGACTGTAAGATACCCTCTAAAGTCAGGCATATCCCCTCCCCATTTCCTTTAATGACCTTTAGTCTGTCCTTTGCATTCCTTCCTCATTTACCTGTCCAAAGAAATCTATCATATGCTAATTGTTTCCAATGATCTTGCTAGAGGGGTTAACTTGTATATGCCCCCCAGGGTATAAGACAAGCAGGAGGATCACAGTAAACATTATTTCTGTTCTGACCCTTCCATATTAAACCAAGCTGGCCAGTCATTTTTTCCACTGCTTTAGACAGAAATAAAAAATGTACTTTTTAAATTTACAGATAAGTGGCACAACAGGTAGCAATATTGCCTAACAGCAAGAGGTTCTCTCGTTCTCTTCTATGCTGGACTGCCCTGTGTGGAGTCTGCATGTCCTCCCTGTGTTCACATGTTTTTTTCTGGGTGCTCTGGTTTTCTCCCACATTCTGAAGGCATGCAATAAGCAGGATCAGGGACCCTCTAAATTGCCAATAGGTGTAAGTGCATGCATATATGAGACACAAGAAAGACCTGCCAAGCTACTTTCTTTTCCTTCCTTTGTCTTGAAAACTCTGTGAGTAGCAATGTCTGTCCATGGGGTCACTCTAGGCGTTGGATGCATCTCAAAAGTGAAAGTTTTGCTGAAGCACAAGAATATCATATTAGTTTAATGGTTACTGTCTAGGTCTTTACACATTAACAGACTGCCCCAAAAGAAATGAAGCGTAGTCAGACACGGCCTTGCTTTGCTTGAATCACATTAAAGGAGTTCACATGAGCCTTTATTCCACAGGCCGACTGTTAACAAGTTCAAAAAACATATCTCCATTACATAGGATATTCTGTACAGTAGACTAATGTGCCCATACTTTTAATGATCTTTATCTACCTTTTCCCTGAAAACTTGCCACATTTGCCTGTTTCCTGTCTGTTGTTGTTGACTTGCTTGCTAAATTCAGGTTAAACAGAAATGCCAGAGGTTCAAGTATATCTTTCCCTAACTGAACTAGAACATAATTATATTTGATTCAGAATATATCGCTATGAATTCTCCTTGGTCTCACAGGCTGAAAGCAACAACAAAGTATTCTTTAGTGATATCAGCAACTGAAAGGGAAGAACTGTGAATGCAACATATCACTAATAAACAGTCAAGTGAAATCTGGTCAAGTAACATGTTGTCAACAATTAATTGTTTGCCCAGTTGTAGAGTATGTGAATATGCTTGTAGGAAAAAGAAAATGAACAAGATTCACAATGTTTCATAGGTTAGCCACCCATGACGGCCATTTTAATCCTAGCCAACATCTCTCAAATGTGAGAATCAACCCCTGTAACATCTGTTTGTGAGGTAAACACCTTAACCATTATACTCGTCCTCCCACTGGGCTCCTCACAAATATTCATTATTACAGGGATATTGAGGACTACTCATTGGCATTCTAACATTTGAATTCTCACACATTTGATCTATAGAGCAGCCAGAGTGGAATCTGCATCAAGCATATTGTGACCGCAATTGATAATACACTTCCCAACCAAGTTATTTAAGCAAAGATCGAACTGTGCCTTTGGGGTTTCATTCCACACTCTCTTGCTGAAGTCCTCTGTTCACTTAAAGACTTTGTTAGCCATGTGTATCTAACCGCTTGTACAGCTGAATTGGCATACAGACCTTTATGACAGAATCTCTATCACTGACTGGAGTACTAGTCCAGGAAGCAGCTTAGCACACCATATGCGGCTAACATTGGTGTCTACAGATGGATGCTTAAAAAGATCTGTTAGACCCTGACAGGTTTATGGAGGAGCAGGGACAAGAAACAGAAGGGCCCTACAGGATTTTAGCTCCTCTAAGACTCAGGTCAATGCACAACTGTGTTAACTATCTCCAGTTTAGAACTATTGTGAAATGAACAAAACTTCCAAGAACCTTGTGAATGTTATATCATGTCATAGTACAAAACCAAGTTTTCTTCCAATGAAATCATCCAGCAGTGGCAGATGGCACAGAGGGAGAAAAAACACTCCTGCAGCACATAGATGTGAACCATGTCCAAAACTCTAGCTCCAACAGCCTAGGGAAACAGAACCTTTGGGAAGGCAGAATACAGAACTTCCCATCCAGTTTTTTTTTTCTTTTTTCTTTCCTGTTCAAAAAAGAGTCCATTGCTTACATACTTTTCTGAATGTCATTGAATTCAAGATTGATTGGAAAGAAGACACATCTCTAGCTGTGTATTTTTGCTTTTGTTGCCAGATACCTGATAGCTTGAAGGAGCCCAAGCTCATATCTGTCCCATATGCTTCTATTCTGCAGCCCCCCAAAAATGCCTGCGGAGTCAAGGCCACCTACCCAGACCAAAACATTGAAATAAGCAAGATAAGTGATTGTCTGAAAGCTTGTAGCATCTCAGAAGGCCAGATTATGTGTAATCACATACCCTTCTGCAACTGGCATGCCACTAGTATAGAGGGGACGTTTATGGATGGATCCTAACTAGCCAGCTTGGGACACTGAAGTATTTGCAAAAGCACCTCAATTCAAGATGTATCTTTATAAAGATGATCTAGTGACCAGGCATGCACACTGTCTGTTG
The DNA here is from genome assembly GCF_019279795.1 of Protopterus annectens. Lineage (NCBI taxonomy): Eukaryota > Metazoa > Chordata > Ceratodontiformes > Protopteridae > Protopterus > Protopterus annectens. The sequence goes on from NC_056725.1 coordinate 881,018,772, forward strand.
TTTGTAATCACTTGTGAGTTCAACTGTGAGCATGTATGCACAGGTATGAAAGAGAGGGAGAAACTCAAAGGCTGCAACAACAGATTCTACTAAAGCAGCATATAATCCCAACAGAATCCATGTACTATTTTGAATAAATAGCCTGGGACTACTAGGAATCTGAAAGGGTTAGTTAGGGAGTTGCCTTTTACTTAAGTAAAGTCACTATCTTCCTTCAAAGAGCAGAGCCTGTGGTCTGACCTCAATACTATAGGAGCTCTGCCATAAGGCCCTACACCTACAAGTTTACTGAGAATTTTTCATTGTATAATTTAAGCACATTTATCATGAAGAACCTTACTGCATATTAACTTAATCAGTTAAATACATGCCTTCTCTGTGATTGAAAGTCTGTGAAATAGTCCATGCACTCAAAGGACCTCTTACTAAGGTGGCCACTGTCCACATTTTCTTGACCTGTATAGTACACTGCATATGCCAGTTATTTAGCCTCAAGAAATTACAGCAAAACTATTTTAATTTGGCATCTCTTTGTCAATTGCTTTGTACTGGCTATAAAGTGATTGCTCTCAGTTTACTTTGACCTGAGCGTGGGAAACATGTCATCGTAACTTACAACTCAAGCTCAACTCAAAAAAGTCCAACTTCTATCGGACTTGACAATATCCCTGGCTGCATTCTACATGAACTACAGAGTGAACTGGCATCTCACCTGTGTGCCCTGTTCAATCACAGCCTCACCTCAGGCTTTGTCCCTACTGAATGGCGTACTGCTACAGTCATGCCTCTCCACAAAGGAGGAGTGACTACAGACCCTGGGAACTATCACCCCATTAGCCTGACTAGCCTGATATGCAAAGCTATGGAACGTATCATCATGGACCTAATAAACAAGGATATAGGGAATCTCCAAACTCTGGATCCCACACAGTTTGGTTTTGCAAAGGGTAGATCATGCCTGCTCAACTTGGTCGACTTTTTTGAGTCAGTCGCCAGAGCTGTGGATGAAGGCAAAGTGGTTCACACAGCCTACCTTGATCTGGCCAAGCCTTTTGACACCATTCCCCAGTCAGAAATCATAGAAAAACTCACTAAGCTAGGCATCAACCCCTATATCACTAGGTGAGTTGCAAACTGAATCACAGGTAGAACACACAGTGTGAAAGTAGCTGACTCCAAGTCAGACTGCTGACTAGTCACAAGTGGAGTCCCACAGGGTTTGGTCTTGAGTCCTCTCTTGTTTAGTATCTACTTCTCTGAAGTCCTGGCCAACACGAAGGGACTCTGGCTGACAAATTTCACAGACAATTGCAAGTTGGGAGCTATTATTAACTCCCCAAGTAATGTTGGCATCCTACAGAATGGCCTCACTGAGACCAACGACTGGTGTCAGAACCATGGCTTTAAGCTCAATGCCAAAAAATGTGTCGTCATCCCCTTTGGGAATTATTAAGGGTTTTGCATCAAGGAAGAAAGAGGTCATTGGAACAGATATCTCATACATGTCAAGGAGAGCACCTTGATGACTCTCTTCAAGAGAAATCTTGATGAGTAGATGGAAAACAGAAAATTCACCCCAGGGATAACTCCAGTGGCTCTACTCGACAGAGGCACTAGGAACTAAGGTCAGGTGGCACTATGCCAGGATAATCCTATGGCTAGGCTTGTAAAGGCCCCAGGGCCATTAGCCTAGTACACACCTATAAACCTATGAACTTATGAACCAAACTACTATATTTCCCCCCAAATCCCTCTTTCATGAGAAAAACAAAATTTAAAGTCCTCTTTCTTGACAATACAACCGCTGAAGTCACTTCTCACCAAATTTTTTAGGAGTGATAGTGGATAATAATCTTACATTCGACCTCCGTATACAAAATTGCATAAGAAAACCTCATCAAAAAATAGGGATGCTTTACAGAGCCAAACCTTTCTTATTTGCCAGAACTTATCTCCTTCTAACACTTCTTTATGATGCGCTCATCCTCTCTAACCTCCAGGCTTCGCAAAAATTAAAATTTGAACAATGCTATAACAAAGTTGCTAAATTTGCAGCGAATACTCTTTTCAGAACCCACCACCGTATAGCACTAAAAAGCCTAAATTCGTTAGAACTGCCTTATCAACTAACATATACGCAGTTTCTTACTGTCTATAAAATTATCTAGCATCCATCTGCCTGCCCAACACTAAAAAACAATCTACACAGGTATGTTCCCAGTCGGTCTCCTGTCTTTCTACAAACCTAGCAAAGCTACTGATCATTGCCTGTACTCATGCAAGGTTGCTTAGGCCTGGAACTCCTTACCCATATCCATCAGGTCAATAACCTCCCTCCCATTTTCAAAACCACTCTTAAAGACTTCTTATCTAAAGTCTGGCTCTGTTCTTGCTGAAAACCAGGGTAAACTATATACCTAAATGTGAACAAGTACCTTTTCATTCCTTACAACTCCTTACTCTCCCTTCTTCAATTCCTTCCTTACTTCTATCAAATTCTCTTCCTTGACTTTCTCTCTAAATATACCATAAGCCTGTTTTCCCTCACTTCATATTGGAATTCCTATTTGTATTAGACTAACTTGCCTTTAATTTCTCTAGAAACTGTCCAAAATGTTTGTGTACCGATTCTTAACCAATGTTTTTATATTATGTCTAATTTGTTGTAATTATTTAAAGTGCAGATATTTTTATTTTATTTTTGAAGATTGTAAAATTATTGTTCTTAAAATGTTTTGTAATAATTTGGAGCATTTCTCCACGGGTCTCCACTGAAAATGGGTTTCTATCCAGTCGGACTTTCCCAATAATAAAATGCCAGTAAAAGGTCTTTAACCTGGTGGCATGCAGGCAAGTCTTAAGGATCTCCAAAATTATTCTGGAACAGAAGGCTGCTTGTACCCCTAGCATTGGAAAATGAGTTCCCCCGAGTAGGATAAAACCTCTAAGATTCCCACCTGGTGTCAACAGTATGCCCACCTCAATAGTTTTTTGTGAATTTCAGTATACTGATCAAAGCTTGGAAGGATGCTGATAAGAAATAAAGTAATTTCTGCATCAGAACATCCTCCCCTGGTCAAAAGAATAAAACCAATGCCTCATTCAAGAAGAAAACTCACCTTTGGCAATAGTCCAGCTGGCTAAGTAATTAGGACTGGATAGTTTTCATATAACTGGAAAATAAGTGGGTAAAGCAGATTCAAAAGAGCCAAACATCCTCTGTATCATAGGGTGAATCACTTGCCCATAGAAGACCCTTTCCTTTTAACTATTCCTTATGAATATGACATTTTTACTCTGTAAAAACAAACAACTTGTTAGCTGGAGGAGAAAATGGAATAGTTTGTGCTTTATAAAGCAAAAGAGGTAGTAATAATATTTAAATGATTTATTATATATGTTATATGGTTTACTATCAAAATGTTGAAAATCAAAACAATTTTTCACTTTTTGATTGAATTTGTTATCCGAATTTGGTAATACAGAATTATCAAAATGTTGGAAATGGTAATCATGGAATCAACATTCGAACACCGGAGGTTCCAATGTCGAAATTCTGTGCTACCGGTAATGTTTTTGCAGGGGGGCAAGCCTCCCTGCCCACACCCCCTGCATATTATATATTTCAACTCCAAGATTGCACTACAGTGAGGAAAAGGGTAAATTTCCTGATCCCCACTGTAGTGCAATTTGTTATCAGAGTGTCGATCCCATATTAGGGAATGCACACAACCATTCATTAATGAGGATTCGAACATTTCCGGATCAGAATTATGGAAACTGGAAAACACACATTCGACTATCCCAGTTTTGCATAACTGCCATTCCACATTTTGATAGTAAACCATATTATTTATTTTATTTATTTTTATTTTATTTTATATTTGTTGACCAGGCTAGTCTAGCTGGATACATATCCATTTTCAGTAGAGGCCCGGGGAGAAAAGCTCCAAGTATGAGAAGATTACTCCATACAATAGTTAGAATAAAAAAACAAGCTTAAAATACATTATAAAGCAAAAAATGATTGTAAAGAGAGTACAAGTAATTTGTGTGATCCAAGTTACAGAGTCATGGTATAGGTTTAAGCAGCAATCAAGCCATGAGTTTTCTGGTACAATCAGCACAAGTTTATACAATATTTGAAAAAACAAATTGACATTCACTTAGTCAAAGAGGGAGAAAGAGAGTAGGCTGGAAAATATAAATGGTAGTAAAGAGTTAGCTTGTAATAATTAAAAGTGTGGTGGGGCAGTAGCCCAGGAGGCAGGGGAAAAGGGGAAGTGAAAGGAGGATAAGTAATGTTTAGTCAGGCATTGAGCAGGGACAAAGCCAATGTATTTTTAGGTGATCTTTGAGGTGTTTCTTAAAGAGTGGAGTAGATGAGAGAGAGGTTAGTGTTTTTGGAAGGTTGTTCCAGATTCTGCCCGCGACATTGGTAAAGAGTGAGTCACCGGCTTTGTTGTTAGATTTATTGTTGGCAATTAGTAACTTGCTAGCTGAGTGTAGTGTTGTAAGATTTTTATATGGGGAGATCAGGTTAGAGAGGATAGGAGTGTCAGTAGGGTGGTACAGAATTTCTTGTGTGATCACAAGTTGATTGTATCGTAGTTGGTTTTGTAGTTCTAACCATTTGAGTTGTTTGAGGTTGAGACATTGGTGGGTTCTATAGGGAGAGCCAGTGGCAAATCTGACTATATTATTATAGCTAGTTTCAAGCTTGGTAAGATTGTGCTTAGATAGATTGGTATAAATGGCAGAAGCATAGAATAGGGTAGAAGTAAGATGAGCCTGGGCAATGGTGGTTCTAGCCAGTTGTGTAAGGAAGGGTTTGATTCTATACACAGAGCCTAGATTTTTATTGATAGTTTGAATAGTATTATTGATATGGTCATCAAAGCTGAGGTTATGATCAATGATTATGCCCAGAAGGTGTGCAGTAGGATCAGGGGAAATACAAGTTCCATTATAGGAGTTAATAGTGAAGTGGATCTGTGGCGATTTTTGAGTGGGAGTGAAGAGTAATAATTTGTTTTATTTGGAGTTGAGGAGGAGGCATTGATCAGTAAACCACTTTTCAACAGAGTTAAATACAGTTTGAGTAAGGGTTTGGAGAGAGGATGAGGACTTAGCAGTACAGATTAGAGTAGAGTCATCAGCGTATTGTATGCAAGTGGCTTGTGGAACAACAGTGTAGAGATTGTTAATAAAAATAGAAAAAAGAAGAGGGCCTAGGATAGAGCCTTGAGGGACTCCAGTGTTCACAGGGAGGGGTGTGGAAAGATTATTGTCCCAGAGCACTGCTTGATGTCTGTTATCTAGATAGGATTTAAACCAAAGAATATCTTGTGGGTCAAGAGATTGGGCTTTTAGAGTACTGATAAGTAAGCTATGGTTGACCATATCAAAAGCTTTTGATAGGTCTATAAATAGAGCAGATGAGAGAGAGTTATTGTTTCGATTCCTGTTAATACAGTCAGTAAAGCTTAGTAGGGCAGTAGTGGTGCTATGAAAGGGTCTAAAGCCATGCTGACAGTTAGCAAGTAATTTGTTATGGAGCAGGTGTTGAAGTAGTTGATGGTGGATACATTTTTCCATTATTTTGGCTAATGGAGATAGTAGAGCAATTGGTCGGTAGTTGTAAATGTCAGTGGATTTACCTCCTTTATGCAAAGGGATTATATAGGATACTTTCCATATGGAAGGGATGGTACCTTCTGTGATTGTTCTGTTTATAAGGATGGATATTGGATAAGCTAAGGCTTTGGCAGCTACTTGAAGGTATTCTGCTGGGAGGTTATCAGCAGAGGGAGTACAAGGTTTGAGTTTCTGAAGGAGTTTACAGATAAAGGAAGTTGGAGCAGGTTGTAAATGTAAGAAGGGAATTGAACTGTTTGTATTTTGTAAAGGAGGGAGGGTGGTGGGTGTTAATGTTTTTGTTAAAGTTTGAATAGCTTCAGTGAAGTAGTTGTTAAAGGTATTGGCTATTTGCAAAGGACTATCATGGGGAATAGAGTTTGGGGCTGGAGTTCTAGCCTGCCCTGGTTTGAGAAGTTTATTAATGCCTGACCAAAACTTTTGAGGGTTGTTAGAGTGTGATTGTTGAAGTTTGGAATAGTAGTTTTTTTTGTCTAACAAAATGTCTTTTTTGGTAGCGTTTCTTAATTGCTTAAAGTATAAGTGATCAGCATATTATACTTTAGATATGGGCATTCAGTTAATCATTGGCTGGGTCTCACAATAATAAACCTTTTTATAACTTTTCTAGAATATGACCTTGTCTCTGAGAAAAATGTATAACAATCCATAACAATGGTACAATGCATCGTCCTTCTTGCAGAATACAGTCAGACAGGAAGGTTATTGTTTTTATTATCATTTTTAATTTTCATTTTCTGCTTACCCATTATGGCAGGAATTTTAATCCAAGCAAAATGACTGATTAAATTTGCCCTGATAGCACTTTCCAAACAATATTATTTCACTAAAGTCAAGTGCTCAATATGTGAAGACTGTCTATTTAGTGTACAGGGTTAAGGTTATAAGCTGATGATGCACTTCATCCTATAGCCCAAGGTTAGATTCTCTCAGCCTCCATTTGTAGACTGAATGACCAAATCACTTAATCAGCCAGTGCTGCCAGGTTGTTTCTGACTATTGGGTTTACCCAGTTAACAAATGAATAATATAAAAGGTTAATACATTTTATATAACCATTTTACTTTGCTGCCTTAAGAGAGAAGCAAAAAGTCCACAGGGGATTCAGACTGTAACACTGATCTTGGAAAAGAAAGTAGTTTATGACATTTAATGTTTCTACACTTGCACAAAGGTCATGGATAGCTTTAGTCTTCCATGATTAACACAAAGTTGTTAAAGAAAACAAGGCATTCAGCTATTAATCTCCTTATATGAAGGCAGAAGAACTCTGTTTTTACCCTGTCTGAAAATAGAGAACAGCCTCAAGCACGTCTAGAAACAGCAAACTCTGAAAAAAATACAGCAGAATAAGAATTTAGTTATCCTTTTTTGTTTGCAGGATAATGTGAACTGTAGCCACTGACAGGTGAGATGCAATTACTAAACCAGTGCCACCCCTTTTGTTTCATGTGGTACTTCCTGTCACCTTAATTTGTTTTCAGAAAGTAGTTTCTGTAACTGTCAAGAGTTTCAAGTTAGCCAGTGATGGTAAAACGTAAAACTCAGTATAATTTTACTGTCACTAACATGGCATGAACTCAGGCATCTCTTCAAACAGCATTTAAAATAAATAAAACAACATATTAGGCTTCCAGGTCTACCAGATATACTCTATTACAATCAAAATCACAAAAGCAACATACATTTATGTGATTGATGTTCAGCACAAAATCATGTCATTATGTTAAACTATACAGTACGCCAAAATGATTCTTATGCACATCTAGTTTATGTAAGCAACTTAAAATAAATACTGCAACACTATTTTTGTAAGCAAGACTACAAGGGGGTGCTGAAATGTTCTAAGCCCGACCTAGAACAGAATGACTTGGAGCCATGACACTTATTATAAGATCAATGGTTAAAAACATCAAACATCATATGGTTGACACCATATGGTCGATATTTTCAAGCATCGAACTTATAAAAAAAAAAAAAAAAAAAAACGAAAAGAAAAAAGTAAAAGCGCCCCCCCCCACACTCCCTGCTACTTAAATATACCAACTCCGAGACCGCACTACATTGCAGTAAATGGAAATCTCCCCTTACGGAGATTTCCGTTTACACATTCCATGTTGTGCACTTTCGCTATTCTCGTGTTGACAATATCAGCTTCGATATTGTTGGCTTTTGAGAATATAATATAGACTCGAAACTTACAAGTTATTCAACATATTCACTCCAAAGTTCAACACACTTGGCACATCATGTCTAAACTTTCTGCAACCCAGCAAAAAAAGGTTGAAGTCTGGTCATTGAAATACTGCTCTTCTGCTGCAGTCACCTCCGAATCACTCAAAAATAGCCACCCTTTCAAACTCTTTTTAAGTTTGGAAGCAGGAAACTGTTATATGGAGCAAGATCAGGTGAGTAGGGAGGATGGTTTATGCACTCAAACACCAATTCTGTCAAAATACCCATCGTTTCTATAGCCTTGTGAACATGTGCGTTGTCTTGTAAAAAGTGAACTCCTTTCCGCAGCTACCCTCCCCTTTTTTCTTTTAATGCCTCCTTTAATCATCACAGCAAGCTATGGTAGTACTTTTTATTAACTATTTGGCCCCTTGGAAGACAGTCAGTCATTACAACACCTTAGTCAGTCATTACAACACCTTCCTGATCCCAAAACACTATGGTCATGACCTTTCCTGCTGATATTTGTGTCTTGAATTTTTTTGGTCTTGGTGAACCTGACTGCCACCATTGCCAAAATCAACTTGGAAGTGTACACTCAATTTCTTTTCTTGTTGGCATTCAAAATTGGGCACCCACTTGGCTGACAGCTCTGCATACCCAGCTGCTAATGGATTTTAAATTCAACATGTTCCCTGGTATCTGTAGTGTCTCAACAATTGCTTTTGCTGATATTTGCTGATCTGCCAAAATCAGGTCATGGACATGGTCAGCAATTTCAGGAGATTACACTGTTTGAGGCCTCCCAGACCTTGCTGCATCTTCAGGCTCACACCACTTCTTCACAGTTGAGTAAGAAGGTCACTTGTCACTCAAATGTTTGCATCATGCATTCATGGATTTCCTTTCGAGTTTTCTTTTGCAGGAATAACAACTTGATGATATCTCTGAGTTCCACACTTGAAAATTTCACTCTTTTTGCTGACATGATTCAATCAAAGATCTGAAACAATGTCAAAACATAGCATTACGCTTCTGCAAATTGGCACTTTACAAGATGAAATAACCCTCTTTTCAACTGCAGAGGCAAAATAACACTCAGAATTTAGAACTAATTTAGAAAGCTGGTCAGACTTAGTACTTTTCCAATTAAAAACTTTATACTTCTGCTAAAAACATATAAAGCATTATAAAGCATTATACATACAGAAATAAGGAACTAACAATCAAAGCATAATAACAATTATTAACATTGGGAGTGTAGATTGCTGATCATTTACAAATGTGTCCTTCTCAATTTGTGTTTCATAGGTTCATAGGAGGTTACTAGGGCCAAGAGCCCTTACAAGTCTAGGCATATTTATCCCGAGTTGCCCAACTGTCCGTAGTTAGGTGAGTGAAGTACGCAGCGGTATAAGTCTATGGTAATTAACACTGACTGCCACTGTCCATGAGGGACATGGGTGTCACACCAGGAGTGAATTTACAGTCACCCATCTATTGATCTAGGTTGTGTTTAAAGAGAGTCAAGGAGGGGCTCTGCTTCACATGAATGGGAAGCTTATTCCAGGGAAGGGGTAATCTCTGGGAGATGTTCCTATCCCTCAAGCATGATATGTTCATGTCAGAGACTAGGTTAAAATCCCTGGAGCAAGTGAACCTTGTGCAGTTTGATTTATGAATGTGTAGCATTTCCATCATGGCCGAATCAGCAACTGCCCTGTAAGCCAGGTACAGGTTACCCCTTAATAGCCTGTAGGAGACAAGAATACAGTGACAGGGCTTTCAGTCGTTCCCTCTAGGGCTTGTTTTGAGTACCCTGTATTTTCTTCATGGGAAACCTTTGTAGTCTCTCCAGCTATTGCAGGTCTGTGGTTAGATACATGCAAAAGGAAGCATTGTATCCAATTATTGGTCTGATGGGGGCCGAGTATAATGGAATTATAACATCCTTAGATGTAGATGTGATACCTTTACTTAGGAGATGCTCCACAATGTAGGATTTCCTTACTACTGTGGGTACTTGGTGATCAAAGTTCAGCTTGCTATCAACCTGAGTACCCATATAGGGTACCACTGAGTCTCCACTTAGAGGGGTGTTGTCAACATCATAATTAACAGGGATGTTAGGCTTCACAAAGACAATAAATGCATTTTTTTGCATTTTGCTTCAATATGTAGCTTTGGCACCAATCATTTGTCTGTGTTAACCCTTTCTGCAGTACATTAGCATCATCAGGGGACTCAGTGATTGCTCCCAATTTGCAATCATCAGTGAACCTGGTCAACCACAGACAATTCACATTTGCCTGGACTTCTGAGTAATTAATTCTGAAGAGTAAAGGATCCAGCACAGTACCCTGAGGTACGCCACTGGTGACTGGTGTTTAGCTAGAGATGAATTCATCCACTCTGACAGTATGTGTCCTACTGGTGAGCCAGCTGGCTACCCATCTGGTGATGTAGGGGTTAATACCCAACTGGGAGAGTTTCTCAATAATACCTTAGTGGGGGGATTGTGTCAAATGCATTGGCTAGGTCAAGGTAGGTGGTATGCACTGTCTTTTCCTCCCCCAGGCCCTTAGTGACTTTCTCAAATAAGTCATCCAGGTTTAACAGACTTAATCTATCCTTTATGAATTTGAATTGGGTTATTTCCAGAGTTTGGACACTACCTATGTCCTTGTTGATGAGGTCCATAATGACCCTTTCCATGACCTTGCAGAGGAGTCTGGTCAAACTTATGAGTCTATAATTCCCAGGGTCAGGTGATGTTCCCCTTTTGTGCAGAGGGATCACTGTTGCTATCCTCCATTCTGTTGGAACATAGCCAGTCTGCAGGCTGTGGTTAACAGGCCTCTAAGTGGGTCTGTTAGGTCATGGTTTAAGTTGTTTAAAAGGCAACCTGGGATGTAGTCTGGTCCCATTGATGCCATGTTTTTGGCCTTGTATCGTGCAGAGATGATCTGCTCTCTTAAGATAACAGGCTGAGAAATGGTGGCAGGCATACTTTGGCGGATGACCGGTGGAGACATGGGGGTGTGTGAAGTTTGCTGCAAATCTGTTATCTAGCAGATTGGCTATTTCCTCCAGTTGAGTATGGGTGGTGCCATCCACAACCAGTTGACCGCATAGCTGGATATTTTCCTTTGGATTTCAGAAATAGTTAAAGAATGCCTTGTGATTATTCTTAGCTAAAGAGGCTATTTTTGCTTTGTAATTAGCTTTGGAGGCCTTGACAGCATCTCTAATTTGTTTGTTTAGGCAAGAGAGGGATTATTTTCCTCTGCTGAGCCAGTTTTTGCTTTTGGACATTAGTTTATTTTCTTTGTTCTATAGCCTGTTTATACTAGAGGTCCACCAGAGTGGCTTGTTTTTCCATCAAGACCTGGTTTTAACCCTATCAGTTACAGCTGATTATATACATCTCTCAAAAGAAAAAAGAAAATACCGATGTATGGTAATCCACAAACAATAAAATCAAAAACCACTGGAAAAAACTGGCCCATTGGAGACAGCCAAATTAAGAGTAGACAAACTTTAATTTCTCCGCTTTTTGGCAGTACAGACTTCTTCAGAAATTGTTTGTTTGTTTGTGTCTTTCGGCTTTTCCCGGTTAGGGGTCGCCACAGCGGAACTCCGGTCCGCTAATGATTGGCAGTTGATTTTTACGTACCGGCTTGCCAGGCCTGACGCACAACCTTCAATGAAGGTACACCCATTCACGCATCTCTCCATGCAGAAGACGCTCTAGCTGAGAATCGAACCGGACAGCGTCTTACTGTGAGGCGACAACGCTACCGCAGCACCACCACCGTGGGTTCTGAAATAAAACAGTGAAAAAGCACAGGAAATTTAAATGTTAAACATCCAATCAAAAAACTTCATCAATTAATCAATTAAGTGAACCACTTCCTCTACAAAAATACATATACACATAAATACATTTATACATGTATAAAAACTAAAAACCACAATAAATGTTAGTTTATAACTTTCAACCTTCTGTCTTTTAAAAAAAACTTTTAATATTAATAGTTTCATTTAATCCTTTGTATTCATCAGCCCTTAAAGTAATTTGCCATTCAGTTTCCTTTTTGCCTAATCCATTCTCAAAGTCACCACCCCTTAGGTCTTCCTGAACTTGCTCCAACACAAAAAATAATAACTTTATATTTTTCACATAAACATGAATGTTTATATAAAGCATTATTAGTGTCTTTACTTTTAATGGAATAAAGGTGTTGTTTAATCCTTTTGTTTAAGGTTCTAGACATCATTCCAACATAGAAAGCGTTATAACTGGGGCAAACACTAATACATGCCACCCCCTTAGAGTTACATGTGAATTTACCAGTTACAGATATAGTCCACTCTATATGAGATTGAACAATAAAAGGACTTTTGTAAATATACCTACAGGTATTACACATCCCACATTTGTAGGTTCCTTTATCTTTTTAAGTATAAACAAGACAACTTAAAGTGCTGTCTCTCTGTAAAAGGGTTTTGAATCTAAACTATACTCTTTTTATATACAAACATTGGCTTTTATCCAGCAACCTTAAAAATATAATTATTTCCTTTAAAAAATTTCCAGTTCTCCAAAATAATTTTTCTTTTTTATATACAAACATTGGCTTTTCTCTAGCAACCTTAAAATATAATTATTTCCTTTTAAAAATGTCCAGTCGTCTAAAATAATTTTTCTAACTCTCGTATTATCAACCAACATACCAAGACTACACACAGGTATAGTCTTATTATAAACATTTTGTAAAAGTTTATCTATAAGCTTAAATAAAATCAGAGTAAAATGGGAATTTCTTTTTAAACAAATTTCTTTGGCGATAAATAATAATTTATCTCTCTTATAACTTCTTTCCAAGAAAAGGATCATAATAAACTCAACTTTTTTCTGAAATTCTACTTCTCTAGTTATAAACCTAGAGGCTCTAATAAATTGTTCTCCAGGTATATTCTTCTTGCTGAACCCAGGATGATTACTGTTAAAATGTAAATAACAGTTTGAAAAAGGTTCCTTAAGAAATATGTTACCATAGAAGGTCTTGTGGTGATATTCAGAAAGTGAATTTTTAAACCAGCACTCCCCAAGGTAAATTTCAAAAAAAATCTGACTTACTATTAAGTTCTTATAGAAACTGTTCACAGCCACTCATATTTCCCATGATAATAATAATAATAATAATAATAATAATAATAATAATAATAATAATAATAATAAAAAGATCATCCAAAAATGTTTTAAAAAATAAAACTTTATCAAAAAGTCTGTTTTTAGGCAAGAATTCATTTTCCCACCACTACAGGACTGGATTAGCAAATGTGGGAACTAGTGTAGACCCCATCACAATACTTTTAATTTGTTTAAAATATTTTCCTTTAAATAAAAAATAATTGTGATCCAACAATAGTTCCATTAATAAACAATATAAACAATTTTTTTCATTTGAAACACTGGTCTTTTTTGTCAAAAAACACCTAATAAAATCAGTTCCTTGATCTTGTGGTATACGGGTAAATAAGGAAACTACATCAACAGTAAACATCACAACTTTGGCATCTTATAGGATCATAGGAGGTTACTAGGCTAATGGCTCCAGGGCTTTTACAACCCTAGCCAAGTTCAACCCCTGCTCCCAAGGGTGTCTGGTTCAAGCAGACACTAAAATCAGCACCTATTGCCTCTGTCCAAGAGGGACACAGGTGGAATCTTCATAAGTCTACTCTTGATTAAAAATCCCAATTTGATCAAAAAAATCCCCAGAGTACTGAACACAGGAAGATAAACTACCAACTAAAGGACTTAACACAGTGTCCACATACAAATATATGCCTTCAAGTAAGACTGTTTGTTGCAGAGACAATCAGTCTAAAGGTGGAGCTTGTCAGACTCTTGTGTATTTTAGGGATGCCTGTGATGCCTGTGCACTGGCCCAGTAATCAAGAAGCCTCAATCCTCACCACTAACACCAGTGAGGGATATCCACATTGGTAAGGATAACAAATACAAACAGTAAAATACAATTTCTCTTAAGAGTACACAGAGATTACAGTCAGTCTGGAGCTGGTTTCTCCCTTTCTCTCCAGATCCCCACTAAGACTCCCCACTGGCACAGCTATAAGGTACAGATCTCAGCCGAGTAGTCAAGCCAAAACCTCCAGTGCCCTCTCTTTCCCAAACCAGTGCTTCTTGTCCCTGCCCAAGTAGCTGACACACACACACACACACACACACACACACACACACACACACACACACACACACACACACACACACACACACACACAAACACTTTGAGCTTTGATTTATATACAAACACAAATACACTCCTGGGGAAGGCTGGCACAGGTTCTCCAGCTATGCCATCTCCTGCCAAGCTATAAGATAGTAATCACTGCCACCAACTACTCTTATCAGCTACTAAAAAGGCCCTTATCAAAGGGTGTCCAATTATTACTGTGCAATATTATTATCCAAATAGTAAGTGGATGAACAGCAAGGCTTATTGGAGTGGCTTTGTACAGTATCACTAAATATATACAAGTACTCTAGAGCTTAAATTATGTCTGCATATAACAGCCACTGTTGAAAGGTTTAAAAATATTTAATAATAAATAATAAAAACACAAGGCAAATCTCCTCAATTCAACACAGTGCTAGTCAAGAGTTCAGAAATAAAAGGAAAATTATTAAAATAATACTGTAGAATAGTTTGATATAAATATAGAAAACAGCTAGACTAAATATGACAAAATTCCTATCTAACTAAGAGCAATCACAGTTCTAAATAAACTTACATATAGAGCAAAGGCAGAGTACTGGTGAGTAGATGTTCTTTAGACAAAATCCAAAATGCTCTGATTCTCTCTCTGTCTGAGAAAGTCTTAAAAATATACATCACTGCTGACTCATTTTATATTACATCATTCTTCTCTGGTTCCCAGGCTAACAGAAACTCAGAGTTTTAACATTTGTTTGATCTTGTACCTGGCTAGGAAACTACAACAATAAAAGACACTATATATGTAAAATCTAGCAACTAAGTCTGGTCTCAAAACAATAGAAGGAATTCCTCAGTCCAGACATTATGTCTCTGAGCCTTGAGATCAAACAGTCATACAATGCTTGACTTATCATCTCTCTTTCAGCAGAGTGCAATATGGTTACATTTTTTGAGGTTCAACATTTAACACAGTTTTCTTACATTTTTAAGAGGACAAGCCTGTGGATTATATTCATATTTACAATGACCTAGAATTATCTACAACATTCTATCAAGCTAGGCTGGCAGCCTTCACATATCTTCACAATACCAAACAACACTCCAGTCCTAGGGTTTTCCACCACCACAAAGCTACATAAGTCATATTCAATTTCATTATTCATTAACATATCATATAAACAAGCATGAATGGATGTATAACCTTTCTGTATGTCACCCAAAGTGATCTCACTATATTAAGCTTCATTTCTTAACATTCTTCTATAACATCCATATAGTCAGAGTCATACATGATAATGATCCACCCACCTTTGTCAGCTTTCATTATTCTGATTTCACTATTATTTTTTAAAAATCATTTAAAGCTTTTCTTTCTTCAGAAAATAAATTATAAAAACAATGTTTGTTCTTGTTAGCTAACAATGTACGTATGTCAACCTCACAGCATTTTTTAAATCCCTGTAACATATTAGGCAGAATGGGGTTGTACACAGATGGTTTAGAAAATAACAAATACTGTAAGTTGAGTTTCCTAATGTAGAATTTGAGTTCCAACAAAGTGTTAGTCAAATTTGCTCTATGTGAGGGAAACATTTAACCCCATCCCCAGAATTTTCAAAGGAGCTTCAGAAAAATCACAATTAGTCAAACTAAACAACTTATAACCATGATTTACAAAATGTCTACTCAAAAGTATTTCTTTCTACTGTTGCGGCTCCTTTCTCATTTCCAGTTTGAAGGGAGCGAGGTTATCTCTATCTGTGGTAAGTTTTTTGATGCAAAAACATCCATGGACTCTGCTGTAGTTGGTGGTTAAAGAGGTAGCTCGACAATACCTTCCTCAGTGTTCACCTGCTGAACACCATTTTCCATTTCCTCCACATGGCTAGTAGCTTTGCCAATGGTATGGATGACATCAGTTCCTATAAAATCAGCCTCATCTCTTAAAGGGTCACCAGACCCTTCAACTCTACTGTTAGACGTAGTCATCAGACTAGGTTTTTTAAAGATGATTATTTATGTCATTTAAGAGATATGTCTTTTTGTTTTCATAGACTTCAAGATTCATTATAATTTTTTTATGTTTTCAACCAACTATGTTTTTTTCATATCTCTCAAGGGCAATAAAAATATTGTCATAGTTGGACCATTCTTCTGGCATAGCTATAAACATTTTTGCAATTTGTTCATCCAACTTTAAAATATTGTCTTTAACCAAACCAATAGTTTCTATGTTGTTTTTAATGAGAAGCTTAAGAAACTCAAATCTGGCTTTATTGAAAAAGTCAACCGACTCAGAATAAAAAGAATGGAAATGCAGTGCTCAAAATGCATATTTTCAATGGTTAAGGATCTAACCTTTTTGAGATTCTTCTCTAAGTCAGCAATTTTGGTTTTGAGTTCTTGTTTTTCAATAAACAGAGAAAGAAGGGAAAACTTTTCTTTAAAAGGATTGTATTTAACATGTAAAACTGAGGACGTATCTTTAAACAGGTTCTCACTATAGATCAGAAAGGAACCATTCCTCACAAAAGTACCACCATGTTTGTTATCTCTCAGCTCAGGATTCTTTAATAGGATCAGAAGATCATAGCAAGTTACTAGGCTACTGGCCCTGAGGCCCTTATAAGCCCAGTCAATAAATTAGCCCATGTTCCCACAAGTCAGCACCTGATGCCCCTGTCCAGCAGGGACACAGGCGGAATCCCAGGGGTGCATTTTCTATTTCCCATCCAGGCATCCAGGTTCCTCTTAAAGAGGGATAATGAAGTACTCTGCTTAACATGAAGGGGGAGCCTATTCCACAGATGGGGAAGTCTTTTTGAGACAAATCTGTCCTGCCAGCAAGTCCTATTGATGTCGCAGACCAAGATGAGGTTTTGCGTGCGGGACATGAGAGTGGAGTTTAGCTTGCGGATATACAGCAATTTCATCAAAGTGGGGTCAGAGATTGCTGTGTATGCCAGACATAGCTCACCTCTGAGGAATCTGTATGAGACATAGCTCACCTCTGAGTAGTCTGTATGAGACAGATTAGAGGGACAGGAATTTTAGCCTATCCATGTAGGACAGATTTTTGAAGCCCTGGATTCTCCTGTTCAGGAGCCTCTGTGGTCTCTCCAGCTGCTGCACGTGCTTTGCGAGGCACATGCCGAAAGGGGTGTTATACTCTGATAGGCCTGATAAGGGAGGAATACAAGGAAATTGTGACTTC
This sequence comes from Protopterus annectens, assembly GCF_019279795.1. Taxonomy (NCBI): domain Eukaryota; kingdom Metazoa; phylum Chordata; order Ceratodontiformes; family Protopteridae; genus Protopterus; species Protopterus annectens. The sequence goes on from NC_056725.1 coordinate 881,036,067, forward strand.
CTTGTTCCTAAAAGAAATAACCTTACTAATGAGGTGAGCCACGTAGAAAGCTCTCTATACAATGGAGGCAACAACATGGTCAAAAGTTAGATTGCTGTCAACTTGGGTGCCCAGGTCCCTCACAACTGCTTATGTGCTTAGGACATTGTTATTAATGTGATAATTTGTGGAGATGTCACTCTCCCCAAAGGGGATGATGATGCATTTTTTGGCATTTAGTTTGAGGCCGTGTTTCTGGCTGGGTGAGATCCTCTTGTAATATGTCTACATCACTAGGGGAGTTGACGACAGCACCCAGCTTGCAGTCATCTGCAAATTTGGTCAGCCACAGGCTTCTGGCTTTGGCTTGCACCTTGAAGAAGTATATCTCAAACAGCAGGGGTCCCAAGACTGATCCCTGGGGTACACTGCTCGTTATGGGTCTGCTACTTGAGGCAGCTTACCGTATTCTGGCTGAATCGGTTCTATCAATGAGCCACTTAGCTACCCATCTGGTTACATACAGATTTACGCTAAGCTGGGATAGATTATGTATTATGCCCAAGTGGGGAATAGTGTCGAAGACCTTGGCCAGGTCAAGGTAGGCATTGTTCACTGTCTTCCCCTCATCCATGGCTTTGGTGACTGACTCAAAAAAGTCTACCAACTTTAACAGGCATTATCTCCCCTTGACAAAAATCAAACTGTATGAGATCAAGCTTTTGGAGGTTGCCGATATCCTTGTTAATGTGGTCTATGATAATGCGTTCCATGGTCTTGCAAATCAGGCTAGCTAGGCTGATTGGGCTATAATTGCCTGCATCTGTGGATGCTCCACCTTTGTGCAGAGGGATGACAGTGGCCATCCTCCACTCAGCTGGGATGAAACCGATACTCAGGCTTAGGTTGAAAAGGGTGCCCAATGGTGCTGTGCATTACTGCCTGAGTTGATGCAGGATGCAGCCTGGGATGTTATTGGGTAACATGGAAGCTGTGTTTAGCCTTTGAGAGGGCAGTAATGACTTGTTACCTAGAGATAAGGGGTGGGGGACAGGTGCTGGTGATATCCTGGATTACTGATGGGGGGACAGGTGCTGGTGATATCCTGGATTACTGATAGGGGGGACAGAGGGGTGAAGTTTTCACTAAACCTGTCTGCCAGCAGGTTGGCTATATTCATGGCATTTGTGTACATGATGTCCTTGACCCTCTGAGCAGATCTGTTTCCCCTTAGATTGTTGACATATGTGAAGAAGGCCTTATGATTGTCTTTAGTAGATGTGACCAATTTGGACTCAAAGTTAGCTTTGGAGGACTTCACTAATACCCTTATTTACCTGTTTAGGCCAAGGAGAGATTGCTTCCAATTTGGCATCTGTTCCTTCTTGGCCCTGGACAGCATTTTTTCCTTTTATTGTACAGTTTATTTATAGCCGATGCCCACCAGACAGGTTTGTTCTTCCTTGAGGAGAAGGATTTTGTCCTAACAGGTATTGCTGATTCCATGCATTTATATAAATAGTCGTATAGTATTTTGGTGTAGGTCTGGACATTAGCGCCAGTTCCTACTGTTGGGGAGGGGGCTGTGAACTGTTTAGACCTTCCCTCAGGAGGTTGTAATCAGCTTTGGAGAAGTTTTTTTTGTTTAACCCTAGCTGAGGGAGGGGGTCAGGGGAGATGCTGACTTTGATGGTGACCACTTTGTGGTCTGATCTTACCAGGGATGATGACACTGCGGGAATGTTGCAGTGGTTTCCTATATTGGTTAGTACCAAGTCCAAGATGTTGTCACCTCTTGCGGGGGTGTAAACCAGCTGGTCCAAGGCACTGGCATTGATGAAGTCAAGGAATCTTTGTGCATTTGTGCTCTGGCTTGAGTAGTTCTCCCAATCAATGGTTGGGTAGTTAAAATCGCCCAGGATCAGGGTATATGGTTGAATCTTAATAGATTTGAGGAGGTCCAGATAGGTGGCGTGGGTGTCCTGAGTCAACATTGGGAGCCTGAAGCTAACTATGATTTGAATAGGGGTCTTGTCAATTGTTAACTGCACCTGGAGCATCTCCTGTGTGTCATACTGTTTGATCAGTCTGGAAGTGTGTATATCTTTAATATATATTGAAACACCACCTCCTTTGGCTTTGCTGCCTACAATATGGGGTCTGTATGTATGATAGATGAATAACCAGGTAAGGCTGGGGTGGTCTCCACAGCTTTGAACCAGGTTTCTGTGACTGCACAAGTGTCAGCATCTTCCATGGTTAGGAATGTTTGCAATGAGTGCAGTTTCATGCTGAGACTACTAGTGTTCAGCAGCACGACTTTTAAATTGTGTTTAGATGAGATTCTGATGTTGGTAGTTTTGACCTCAAGACATTGCCTAAAAAAGGCACTATGGGGGAGGCAAGAGCCTTTGCCAGTAGCCTGACGCCCAAGGGAGACAGTTGCAGGCCATCTCTGGCAAAGCATCATGGTCTGTCAATCATGACTTCCCAGGCCGACAGGTACTGGATCCCCTTATTATGACTCCAGAAACTAAGCCAATTGTTAAAGTCAATCATTTTTTGATTGTATTGAAGCAACATTCTGGGTGGCAGTAGAATGCTGCTTTAGGCTAGTGACATACCTGCCTGGAACACATATTCGATGAGCTCTATCTTGCCTCTCTTCATATAGTCCAGAGAGGTATGTCTCAAGTCATTCACTCCAACATGTACTATGACACAATCATTGCAGTACTTGTTGAGGGACTTGAGTGCATGGGTTATGTGGCAGATTCTGGCACCTGACAAACAACTCCCGTGACTTTCTCCTTATCCAGCCTGGTGAGGGGCACATTTGTGTTTCTCACAATGGGCTCTCCCATGATTAATATACTGAGTTTATGGTTAAGCCTTGATGGCTGCGAGACACAGGTATGTGGTCTATGTGTGGTGTGGTAGGCTGGGGAGTTTGCTTGTGTTTTTGTCTCAGAGGTCCCTTTTGTTTAGGTATGTTTTTGTTAAGTACCTCTGCATATGTGGGTGTGTGTTGTGTTGGTGTGGGTGGTGTTTGAAGTGTAGTGTTTGTGCAGAAAACTTCTCAGTGCCAGGTATACTGGCTTGTGAGGGTGAGCATAAACTCCAGGTTTTTAATGTAATTGCATCTCTCACAGTTTGTGTTCCTAGGTGGTAGTAACAGAGGGTTGTCTGTGTACATGAGATAGTTGCTACACTATCTCAGGATGCCTATATCAACCAGATTGGCAAGAGAAAATGTAGAAAACTGTCCGTCCATATTTGTCAGAATCAATGAGGGGAATGAGCTAAGGTGGGGGGTGAAGGTGCAAAGATCTGAGATGGATGCTAGTAGCTTGTGTTTGTACAGAGGCTGTAAAGAAGCTTCACTACTTCAGGATCAAGCGAGTGCTAGTAAGGAAAAGTTTTAAGATGGAATGCCATTCAATGGGTTAAATCAGCACAGCAGCAGTGTGTGACTTGCAAACAAGTACAGCCCAGTGCAAACACAGGGTTTAAATATCAGAAAAGATGGAAGAATCTAGAAGCTCAGATTACTACACAGTCCTGCTAGCCCCTGCACCTTCAGCCAATCACTCAAGCTAGAGAAGGTCAGGCAGCCTTGTTACTCACACTAACAGAGAAAGCAGGCCCCCTACCAGCACAGGATGTCTGCCAGGAAACTCAGAAAGAAAAACAACTAAGCCTGGATGCAGCAAACCTGTACCCAGTAGATACTACTTGACTAGAACACAGAAAACTCCCAGAAAATGCAAAAAAGCACAGACAGAGCACTCACAATCAGAAAATACAACTCTCAGTATGAAAAAAGCAGTTTACAGTTAAGTAATTGAGTAAAAATGCAGTTACAGTAAAGAAACACTAGTAGAAATGAAAATACAGTTAAACAATGTAACATAGTACAAGGATGCAGTGAAACAGAAAAAAAAGCTTTATAACAGTACAAAATGTAGTAGATAAGCTGTATAGCACAAATGAACTTAAAAAACAAATACCACCAACAGTTGAATAAAATACCAGAAATAAATGCCAGCTCAAAATCCACAATTTATTGTTAGCGCTTTAGTTCGCTCAGAATGAAAGCTCTTACAATAAATTGTGGATTTTGAGTTGGCATTTATTCAATGAAATAAATGTAAAAAAAGCACTTATTCTGATCTTGGAGACTCAGGGAATTTCTGCTATGTCACAGTGATGAATCACCACTCCTCAGCCTGGTAGAAACAAGCACAGCCCCCTGCAAACACAGGGTTTAAAGACCAGAAAAGATGGAAGAATCTAGAAGTTCAGATTACTACCCAATCCTGCTAGCCCCTGCACTTTCAACCAATCACTCATGTAAGAGAAGGTCAGGCAACCCAGTTATTCTCACTAACAGAGAAGGCAGGCCCCTACCAGCAAAGGATGGCTGCCAGGAAATTCAGCAACCAACACAAACAGGACTGGATGCAGCAAACCTGTATCCAGACTGTGCTGCCTGACCAGAACTTATAGAACTCCCAGAAAATGCACAGAAAAGCACAGATAGAGCACTCACAAACAAAAAAAAATACAACTCTCAGTATGAAAAAAGCTGTTTGCAGTTAAGTAATTCAGTAAAAATGCAATTACTGTAATGAAACACTACTTAGCAATGAAAATACAGTTAAAACAGTACACGAATGCAGTGAAACTGCAAACAAGCTTTATAACTCTGCAAAAGGTAGTAGATTAGCTGTATAGCACAAGTATAAGTGTTAGGAAGTGCAATTCAATGAAATAAATGTAAAAAAACATGTTCTGCTCTTGGAGCCTCAAGGAATTTCTGCTGCTTCACAGTGATGAATTACCACTCTTCAGCCTAGTAAAAACAAGCACATCCCCCTGCAAACACAGGGTTTAAACACCAGATAAGATGGAAGAATCTAGAAGCTCAGATTACTACCCAATCCTGCTAGCCCCTGCACTTTCAACCAATCACTCATGAAAGAGAAGGTCAGGCAGCCCTGTTACTCTCACTAATAGTGAAGGCAGGCCCCTGCCAGCACAAGATCGCTACCAGGAAACTCAACAAGCAAAACAACCAGGCCTGGATGCAGCAAAACCTGTATTCAAACTATGCTACTTGACTAGAACATGGAAAACTCCCACAAAATGCACAGAGAAACACACTCACAAACAGAAAATACAACTATCAGTGTAAAAAAAGCATTTACAGATAAGTAATTCAGTAAAAATGCAGTTACAGTAATGAAACACTACTTAACAATGAAAATACAGTTAAAACAGTATAAAACAGTACAAGAATGCAGTGAAACAGTTAGAAAAGGTTTATAACAGTGCAAAATGTAGTATATTAGCTGTATAGCATAACTATATGTGTTAGGAAATGCAATTCGAAACATATCCTTAACCTGGCCGTTACTCTTTAGGTCGTTCATAGGGAATTCAACACAGACGTCTTGACTCTCTGGGACAGGATGGATTGTAAGGTCCAACAGCTCATCTCCACTGCCAGAAGCAATTGGTTATCTTTAAAATACCACTCTCAAAAGAAAAAAGAAAACACAGATGTATGGTAAACCACAAACAATAAAATCAAAAACCACTGGAAAAAACTGGACCACTTGAGACAGCCAAATTAAATGTACCCAAACTTAAAACCACAATAAATGTTAGAAAGCATCACAACCAGACCAAACATTAATATATACCACCACCTGTTGCTGTCCTCCATTCTGCTGGAACATAGCCAGTCCGCAGACTGTGGTTAACAGGCCTCCAAGTGGGTCTGTTAGGTCATGTTCTAAGTTGTTTAAAAGGCAACCTGGGATGTAGTCTGGTCCCATTAATGCCATGTTTTTGGCTTTGGAGAGTGCAGAGATGACCTACTCTCGAGATAATAGGCTAAGAATTAATGGCAGGAATACTTTGGGGCATGACCGGTGGAGACAGAGGAGTGAAGTTTTCTGAAAATCTGTCATTTAACAGATTGGCTGTTTCCTTGGGTTGAGTATGGGTGGCACCATCCACAGCCAGTTGAATGTATAGCTGGGTATTCCCTTTAAATGTTGGATGTAGTTAAATAATGCCTTGTGATTATCTTTAGCTAGGAAGGCCATTTCTGCTTCATAATTAGCTTTCGAGGACTTGACAAGATCTCTAATTTGTTTGTTTAGGTTAGAGAGGGATTTTTCCCCTCTGTTGAGCCAGTTCCCTCTTGCTTTTGGACATTAGTTTCTTTCTTTTGCTCTATAATATGTTCTATAGCCTGTTTATACTAGAGGTCCACCAGAGTGGCTTGTTTTTCCAGCAAGACCTGGTTTTAACCCTGTCAGGTACAGCTGATTCTATACAACTGCTTAAGTGGTTATAGAGGGCATTAGTGTACACCTCTGCATAGCAGTCTGTATTATCTGTGATTCTTTTACCATTGCTTAATAGGAAGTAATTTATCTTGGAAAAATTGTTAAGAATTTTTGAGCTTGATGGGGTATCTGGCATTATAATTACATAAGAAATGACAAATTTATGGTCTGATCTTACCATGGAGGACATCACACTGGGGGGAGGGGGGTGCAATGCTCTGCCGTATTACTGAGTACTATGTCTGGGACATTTGCATCCCTTGTGGCTGTGCTGACTAGCTGTTGCATTGCCAAAGTCTAAGAACTTCTAGGCCAGCATGTTTGTGGTCAAGTATGTTTCTCAGTCGATGGCAGGATAATTAAAATTACCCATGACTAAAGTATAGGGCTGTATGGTAAGTGACTCCAGTAAGTTCAGGCATTTGGTATGCTTTTCCTGGTTCATGTTGGGGGACCTATAGCTAGCTATGATGTGGTCGGGTATTTTTGCCCATGGTTAATTGGACATGTAGTAGCTCAAGAGAGTCATACTTTTTGGCCAGTCCTGAGGTGTACTTATCCTTAATGAAATATCCAAGTAGAAAAGCTGAGCCAAACCACCACGGCTGTAGCAAACACAACTTTATTGCAAAAAGTACTGAAAATAAGTAAGCGCTTTCACGATCACACTGACCGCTTCATCAGACGAAGAGGTCAGTGTGATCATGAAAGCGCTTACTTATTTTCATTACTTTTTGTAATAAAGTTGTGTTTGCTACAGCCGTGGTGGTTTGGCTCAGCTTTTCTACTTGGATATTTCGTTCTATACCTGTGAGCCGTATCCTTTGTCTGGGGCTTTATTTTGTTTTTATCTGCTTATCCTTAATGAAGATGGATAAACCTCCTCCATTGGTTTTTCATGCTCAATTTGTGGTCTGAATGTATGGAAGGTGTTGTAGCCCTGTATGGCTGGGGTGTTTTCTGTGGCTTTGAACCATGTCTTGGTGACTGCACAGGTGTCAGCATCTTCCAAGGTGAGGGATGCTTCCAGGGAGTGCAGTTTCCTGTTTAGACTCCTAGCATTAAGCAGCAATACCCTGAGTTTATCTTGAGATGATTTTGTTACATTGGGAGGTTGGTTATTTTGACATTACCTAAAAAAGACACAACAGGGATGGTTACTGCCTTTGCCAGTATCCAGAGACAAGTGCAGACCATCTCTGGCAAAGCAGTGTGGCCTGTCAACCATTTCCTCCCAGGCTGACAGATATTGGCTCCCCTTGGACTGACAACAGAAGCTAAACCAATTGTTAATGTCAATCACTTATTGTTTGCACTGAGGTATCATCCTTGGAGATGGTAGAATGCTGCTCAAGGCTAGGTTTATACCAGCCTGTGGCACATAATCTGAGAGCTCAGTCATGTTTCTCTTCATATAGTCCAGAGAGGTAATTCTCAAGTCATTCACCTCCACATGGACTATGACAAAGTCATAATGGTACTTGTGGTTGAGGGACTTGAGTGCCTGAGTGATTTTACATATCCTGGCACGTGAAAAGCAGCTAACCATAACCTGCTTCTTATCCAGCCTGGAGAGGGAAACATCTGAATGTCTCACTATGGAGTCTTCTATGATCAGTACATTGGGTTTTGTGGTGTTACACCTTATGGGCTTATTTGCTGAGATGCTGGTGTGTGTGTTATCTTGTGTAGTGGTTGTGTTTTGCACTGTTGTGTGTGTGAGGGTTTGTGGAGGCACTGTTTGGAAGGCCTCTAGTCTTTTGGTAAGTTACTATTGAGTACCTCTGCATATGTGGACTTATGTGTTGTGTCCTTATTTTGTGTGAGAGTGATATTTGTGCGCTGACAATCTGTTTGGCATTTAATTTGTCCGTATGAGAGAGTCTTGCCACCGATTAAATACTGTAACTACATCTCTCACATAAAAAAACTTGTTTGTTTCAGGAGTAAGTGGTTGTCAGTATACATGAGACAATTGCTACATTTCCTCAGGATGCCTGTGTCCATTAGGCTGGCCAGAGATTTGATGGAAATCTGCCCGTCCGTGATAGCAGGTTCTTACTTTAAGTTTTATTAGTGAACAGAATGGATTAATTTGACAGGACTGTGCTGATAGCTGGTAGGAGGCAGCCACTAAGGGGATGCTGGATTTATTTTCAGAATATTAGCTCCAAACAGGCTGGATTTGACACATATGTATTTAAAAAACTGTGCATGTTAAAACTGGCCTATTTGGAGCTAATGTTCTGAAAATAAACTTAGCAGTCCAGTCACCTATTGGCTGCCTACTGTGCAGAATTTTGTTGCTGCACTTGTTTATTTTTGACAGAAGAGTCATCTGGCAGCAGCCATGCATTCAGTTGGTGGAGTAAAAAATACTGAATGACCCACATTCCCAGTGTTGACTATTGCTTAATTGTATTTTATATGTTACACATATATATTCACAGCTCTCAGCTGTTCAGATGTTCACAGAATGTCTATATTTTTGCCTCATATTTTTGGTCTGTTCCTCAAAAAAGCTTGTGGTGTTCTGGCAAATCAATGATGACTGAATTCAATAGGCAATGACAGACATTTATGATTCAGACTTCATATAATTCAGAAAATGTTTTGTAATAGAAAACCTTTTATTCTAGCAATTTTGTAAGTTTATATGAGCTATGTTTAAAATCTGCCCCTATTTGTGGGCTGCTGTTCCCCCATTGTTTTTGTCTTAGTCCAGATTTCTTGTACTAAGAGGTTGAGAGGTAATATATTATATGCAATTCTAACATTTTATATTATTGCAATAATAACATCATCTCTAGAAGCAAGGCAGTCACTGGAAAGAGTTGCTAATAATTCCTACTCTTGAATACACCTTGCCACTGGCGGTTGCCACCCCTCCCAAGCTAAAAACATTCACTTGGTTCAAACAACCCTAAACAGAATCTTCTGTTTCATATCTGGTGCCCATAACAGAGTCCATCAGTGCCTGACTCTTTCCAAAACTGGCTATTTTACCATTAGTACTAAACAAAAGTAATTAATAGGTACTTTGATTTGCCAAACTGATAGTATTCAGATTTACAAATTACTGAATTTAAGTTTTCATTACAACAGGAGTTGCATCTTCCAGTAAAATAAAAAAATATATATAGCTCTCAGACAGGGACCAGCATTATGCATCAATAAAAGTCATCATTAGCTCCATAGTCCAAATTGAAAGTAATTCTAAAGTCACATTTTGCCTTAACTTCATATTCTAAAATATTAAACCTTCAAACAAGTAAGGAGGCCCTTAAAGTAATTCCACTGATTCTAGTGAACAGCTGATTTCTTACATAAATATTTCCAGTTCATATCCAGCAAGGAAAAGTCATTGCTCTTACATCATGAGTCTGTAAGTTCTATTATAAATATAATTATATTCATGAGGATGCATAAACAGCTAAACGGAAGCTTCCATTGCACATTTCCAGGTACATTGCCCACAAACCCTCTTCCTTTTCTATTTTACTTCTGTTGCTTCTCCCATTTTTTTTCACTTACACACCTGGAAGAATCCCACAGAATTACACATTAAATATAATCAGTCTCCATTACCTCTCAGAATGATTGCAATGGCAACTTTCGGACTGATTGCAATGGCAACTTTTTTCACTTAGACATTGCTTCTTCAGCTTTGGGAATGTCAAGACTCCCTCTGCTGAATAAAGGTTCAACATAGCTGGAAAAGTCAGCATATATTTGAATCTACATCTTTTGTGGCTGCTAATTGTGTCCTTAAACTGCAACCTCTGCTACAACGTTGCATCAAAAAATCATGACCTGCATGTACCATTCAACCTACAACTGTTACGTTTCCTTCCCAATTATCATAATTACTACAGCAACATCTTGTTACCTCACAGCAAGAGGTTCTCCCGTTCGATTCTCGGCTTGCCTTGGGAGTGCCTTCTGTGTGGAGTCTGCATGTCCTCCCCGTGGTTAGATAGCGTTCGAAAGACATGCGTGCGTAAATGGGGATGCCTTCATTGAAGGTTGGGCATCAAGCTGGCACCTCGGCATTTTGTAAAAAAAAAAATCTACTGCCAATCATTAGTGGACCGGAGTTCCACTGTGGTGACCCCTTTCCGGGAAAAAGCCGAAAGACAAACAACAACAACTACAGCAACATCCAAATTGTCTATCTTCTTTCTTGCAAATGCTTTGATGCTGTTATGTAATCCTGGTGTGCTTTGTGTAGTGCACTGATGAAAAGAAACAGTAATGGCTGTAGGCTACAGACGTTGTCAACAATACTATTGTCAGTTTGAGGTAACACTTCAGCAAGAAAAGTAAGATTGCACCTGTGCTTTTAATTACAGAATTAAGGTGGTTTTCATCAAAACTGTAGGTAAAGCAATTAACATTGCCTAATATAAAGGCAGTGATAAGAGAGAGACCATAGAAACAATAACTTTATAATGTTATCACAGAGAAACTGAAGTACCCCTAACACCCACACACATACTCAGCCATTTCTTTATTCAAAATTCACACACCAATTAATAAAAAGTCATCTGGTATTCATGCATACAATGTCAACATACTCAAACATTGTCATGCTTAGACAAGCAATTGGATACCACTGCATTCTTTCATACCCTGAATATTCACTCACATGCCACAAATAAAAATGCCATATCTGCTGGTATACATATCAGTATACAAAGAAAACTTTTTTTCCATATATGTTATAGTCAGAAAGGGAACATTAATGGATGTTTTCCGTTCATACGATCTTTTTCATTCTTCAGAGAATTAACAGCAGAAGGAAGGTAAAATCCCAGGGAATTAGAAAGGTAGCTGTGGACTGGAGAGAAGATTATCTGTGGTAGCTGTTTCTATGAACAGGTGCAAATCTGAATTGTTGATGAGGCACTGCAAACTGGGTGAAAAAAAATAAAAAAGAAAGATCATTGCTGGGAGTTATAGACAGCACATAGTAGTGCTAATTAATGGCCACAGAAAGGGTGCAGATATTCAGAAAATGTGTAACACATATCTTTTAGCTGGGAGCCACCTTAGGCAGCAAACTCCCAAATATTAGCACATCACAGTTGTGCAACACTAATGTATGACTCCTAATCCATGTCTTCATAACTTTCTATTTGCTTTTTGTGGAATTAAAAATTAGTGGTTGACTAATACCATTATTCCTGTCTCCCTTGTTTTGGACATTTAGAAGCCACAGTTGCAAATCAAATGCAGATTTTATTAAATAATTCTGTTAGAGCTGCGGTGGTGGTGCTGCGGTAGAGTTGTCGCCTCACAGTAAGACGTTGTCCTGTTCGATTCTCAGCTAAAGCGTCTTCTGTGTGGAGACATGTGTGAATGGGCGTACCTTCGTTGAAGGTTGTGCGTCAGGCCTGGCAAGTCGGTATGTAAAAATCTACTACCAATCATTAGCGGACCGGAGTTCCGCTGTGGCGATCCCTAACCGGGAAAAGCCGAAAGATACAACAATTAAATAATTCTGTTCTAGTTGTACTTTTAATACAAGGGCAGCCACCAAATGAAGATATTTCATAGTTTATATTTATTATTATTTTTTGCAATATTTTTGCCTCATACTTTTTATCAAAAATAACTCATATTGTGCAAACCAAATATTACAGTATATTATATTAGAAAAATATTAAAAAACCCAGAAAAGTAAAGCTGTATTAATAATACATAATATGTCATACATAAACAACCTAAAGTTAACAATAAATGTTATAACATTCACAATGAAGTACTCTTTTCAAGGAAATAAACATTACTCGAGGAGATATAAAAACATGTATTCAAAGCTCTGTCATTTAATACCTGTTCTTAGTTAGGACTGCTGTTAAATTGCTAATATATTTGCTTTCAATTCATGAAGAGAACTAGCATATTTTTTCTACTAATTTTCTTTTAGCATATTGTATTATATTTTCCATATTAGTGTGTTGTGTGTCTTTAAATCCTCCTAACTACTTTTCCAGCATATAAATATAATCAGAAGCATAGCTGCCAATATTACTGTTAAAAATTCTGTCTCTTTCATACTTATTCTGGTTTTAATCATAACTGTGAAGCCACACTGCAGCCCATATTTGAGGATCTGGGGGTATACATTTCCTCAAGACCTGCTCTGCCAAGCCCTTTTATATACCCTACAATTCAGTTACGATAAATCAGACTCAGACCACATGAAAAATAATTAGTTTCTGTTTTTTAAAAACAAGATTTAGCTGTGAATTTGTGTCATTTGGCTTTTCCCAGTTAGGGGTTGCCACAGCGGAACTCCGGTCCGCTACAGACTGGCAGTGGATTTTTACGGTGCTGAGTTGCCAGCCCGATGCACAACCTTCAAAGAAGGCGCATCCATTCACACACGCACCTACCTGCATGTCTTTAAATGTCACTCAACCATGGGGAGGACATGCAGACTCCACACAGAAGGCGCTTCAGCCAAGAATCAAACGAGAGAACCTGTTGCTGTGAGGCGACAACGCTAACCGCTGCACCACTGCAGCCTACAAGATTTAGCTGTGAATACAGAACTGATTTAGTTCCTGTGTTTAGGTGACCAATGCCACTTACACTGTTCCTTAAATACAGCGAAGCCTCTTTTACACAAAACAGACCACCATTTTATATGCTTACTTTTCTTTTATTTTCTTCCTCATTTTCTACAAATGACACTTTACTTTTATAATAAAGCTACCACTACTAATTATTATTGTTATTATAATCATTAAGAATGGATATTGGGGGCTCAGTACAGATGTATACTACACAGAGTGTAGAGTACAGGCCATTGCTTTGGTAATATTAAGACGTATCCTCCTCACTGAGTATGTGGGACATTATACTTTGTACCACCCCTAGGACAGCAACTCCAACTTTCTAAAACTGTCATCATTTCATAGCTGCAAATGCAAGCTTTACTTTCAGTCTCTGAATCACTGTTTTTTTCTCCCAGTTTCATCTGTCTGACATTAGTAAAATGTCATGCTGTATACAATAACCCCATTTTACTTACTGTCTTACCACCTTTTAAAAATGTTCCTATTTTATTTATTTTTATTTATTTAACATTTGTTGACCGGGAAAGTCCGACTAGGTTCCACAGATCCTGTTTTCAGCAGAGGCCCAGGGGGAAATGCTCCAGAAGCATGTCTTTAGAATGTGGGAGGAAACCGGAGTACCCGGAGGAAACCCATGCGAATGCAGGGAGAACATGCAAACTCCACACAGAAGGCACCCCAGCCGAGAATTGAACCGGAGAACCTCTTCTTGTTTCATATGTTTACCATTGAGAAGTTACAGTATTCTTCCTGGGTAACAGATATCAATATCTGTAACATTTTCCCAAAGCCAAACCAAGATGCCATATCCCTCCTTTTACCCCTAACCCAGTTACAGACTTCGTCTTCTTCTTCACTCTAATTCTTATTCTCCTCCCGCTATTCTGTTCCTCCTGTATTTCAGTATGTTTAATGCAGCTCTAAGTGAAACAGTTTTGTTATGTTTTGGAATGTCTGGATGGTTGAAGCTGCCATTACTGCTGGTTGAACTACAATCTCATGTTTCGATGTATGAACTTTCCTACCACATATTAAAAATAATAATAAAATTGTTTATATTTTGCCTGAATAACTGTTTCAAAATGGCTAACAATCATCACTTTGGCTATTGCAGGTTCACCAGTTAAATATGAGTATACACCCCTTTGCTCAGTTTCTATACTTTATCATACTGTCATAGGGCTGACTTAATGTGCAGGTCAGGTATTTTTAATTATGTTGAGCAAAATGATAATTAAATACTCTACCCGATTCTTCCACCAAGAAAGGGACTACTTAATTTGGCTAGCTTTGTAGCTATGTTGTTTAGAGGAAGTAATATCAAATTTTTGTCTGCTCACCCTTGGACTGAATAAGTGCTGGAACTCCTCAATCAGCATTACTATACATCACACTGAACCTTCTGGCATAGATGTCATTATAAGCCAGTCATCAGCAAATTATTTTAATCCACAAGCTGTTTTCTTTTATTTTAATTACCATATCTACAGGTTGTCTTCATTTACTTTAATTATCCCCTACAGGCTGCCTTCTTTTAGTTGAATTACTCCATCTACACACTACTTTCTTTTAGTTTGATTACCCCATCTACAGGTTGCCTTCTTTTAGTTTAATTACCCCATCTAAAGGCTGCCTTCGTTTAGTTTAATAACTCCATCTACAGGTTACTTTCTTTTAGTTTAATTACCCTATCTACAGGTTGACTTCTTTTAGTTTAATTACCCCATTTACAGGCTGCCTTCCTTTAGTTTAATTGCTCCATCTACAGGTTGCCTTCTTTTAGTTTGATTACACCATCTGCAGGGTGCCTTCTTTTAGCTTAACTGCCCCATTTACAGGCCTCTTCATTTTAGCTTAATTATACCATGCACATGCTACTTTCTTTTAGTTTAATTATCCAATCTACAGGCTGCTTAACTTTAGTTTAATTTTTCCATCTACAGGCTGCTTTCTTTTTTTCTGTTTTAGTTCCACTTCCCCCACTTATACTTTCAGCAAATGGCTTAATATACAACAGGGACAGTAGGCATCTCTGATGACATTTCTCTGCAAGAGAAGGGGGTGGTGGTCTTCTCACTTCTTTGTTATCTGATATTTAACTGTTAGCCTAAAGGGCTTCCTCTGTACTTTACGTGCTAGCCACAAAGTTTGAGAATTCATTTTATGCTCGACTTCTGAAAGACTTGATTGGCTACAATCATCTGCATTAGAAGCTGAAGTTAAGTACAAACCTGCAGTTTTAAAAGTACTGTATTTCATTTTTTCTGTTACCTAATTGTGTGTTTCACTGAATATAGTGTGCTGATTGTCACTCTGCAGTTACTTGCCTTCCCTGTTCTTGTTTTGGTGTTAGTGTTGGTGGCTCTGGAATTGCCCGCCCCTCCTGTAAGTCTGTATTTGAACACTCCTCCTGAGTCCATCTCATTTGCTCACTTAACCGAGTATATTGAGATCATATTCTGAGTCTAGTGTTCACTCTAATTAATACAGAGAAGATTGAGAAAGAGATGAAGTCCAGCCCAGCCACTCTAGGTTCTTCCTTCCTCTACACTTTACTAACAAAAAAATTGCACTTTATTCATGTGCTTTTACTGTATTTGTGTTTCCTCCTACTTTATTTTGCTTTTGCCTCTTCTTAAAAGTACTCAATTTTATTTAGTCTGCTGCATTTATTACTGCTTGGTAGTAGCCTGATTAAGTTGTAACTGTTATTCCAAGTCTTTTGGTTTAAGCACTTGGGCTTCATACCGGTTGTTTTACATTAAGAAGGTTTGTGTTCTGCACTGTTGTGGCAGGACAGGTAGCTTACATCCTTCTAAGCTGGGAATTGCTGCTTGTAGGCTCAGTGTCTGCTATTATAACAGTGTATTAGTTCTGGCTTAAGCACTTGGGCTTCAGGCCAGTTATTCTACAATAAGAAGGTTTGTGGTCTGCACTCTTATGGGAGGAGAGGCTGGATTCTGCCCTTCTGAGCTGGGAATTTCTGGTCACAGGCTTATTGTGCCTGCTTATTTGAACTGTTTATTTCTGAAATTGGTGTGCCTTGTTGCTGTAGCATAGACCAGATTCAGGCCTGCTGAATCTAGCTTTGTTTGTATAACTTGAGCACTGATCCAGGCCATCTTTTTTTGGAGAAGGTTCCCCTGCACCCCAGTAGCAGGAGTGTGCAGTTAGAACTTGTCTGATTGAAGACTGCTGAAACAGGGCTCAGTTTTGAGCTTTTTTCTGGTTAATTGGGTAACTTGTTTAAATCAGTTTGTTCATTTTCTATTGTTTTATATATATATATAAAAAATTGCACTTTATTCATCTGCTTTTACTGTATTTGTGTTTCTTCCTACTTTATTACTAGGGACATTGACTACAACTCTGATCTGCGATATATGACAATAAGTATCCTTTTCTGTGCATTTAAAGGTTTTTTGATTGTATCTGCTTTATTTTCTGAAAAAAACAAACAAACAAAACAATATATATACTTGTTTCCCGCCATTCTAAGCTAGTATAGTCCAGTTTTCAGGTTAGTGCTGAATTCAGTCAGGGCTGTGTTACAAATCTCTGTGTTTGCCCATACCTTACTTGGATAGAAGGAAGTTTCTCTGTTCACCTGTGAGAGAGGGGAGCTTTGAGCATGGTTTCAGCCCAGAAATTAGTAGTTTATTGGCCATTTTGGGCTAATTTCTATCTTTTTCATTTCCCTGCTATAAAAAACACATTTGCCCGGTTTTGCGTGCCGGGCAGTGCCAGTTAGCTAGGGTATAACTTTTGCCGGCTCCACAAAGTCTCCTCTTCAATTTTTCCCTTGGAACTAGACAAACTTTCAACTTAAGCACTCAAGCCATTCATTTCTCAGCCCGACACTTGCTCAAACATCTTAGCAAGCACTTATAAACCCTAGCACTAGACCCCCCCATACTGTACAGAAGGACAAGGCTCTCTATTTGACCTTTCCAGCCATTCAGTAAAACAGTTCACTGTACCTCTCCAGGCATGACCAAAGGGCAGTTTCAGGTGTACTCTCCAGTCCAACTGGTGAATCTGGGCATTTTGAGGCAATGTTACAACTGCCTCATGTACACAGACAACCTTCTACTCCTACCACTAAACACTAATACATGCAAGAGGTGCAATTATACAGCCAAACTGGAGGCTAAGTTCTCTCAACCCAAGACTGGATCAGACAGTCAAGATGAGAAGGGAAATACTTGCATCACTCCACCAGTCTCACATAGACCCATTAAACCAGCACCAGCAAAAAACACACACAAATACATGAAAACATACTTGGAGGTTTTAAATAAAAATCTGCAAAAGCAACAGAGACCTCCAAAGCAGACATCCAAGCAACCTCCACCCCCCAACACAAACCATGAAACACATACTTCACAAAACCAGTGTGCCATGCAATCACAGCCCTTAAGGCAAAATAACATACCCAACATACTAGTAATAGGTGACTCTATAGTCAGGCACACTGGCGTCCCAGTCACTAGGCTGAATAAGGAGAAGGTTACTGTTAGCTGCCTGTCGGGTGCCAGGATCTGCCACATAACACAAGCACTCAGGTCACTCCAGAACAAGTACAAATATGACTCTGTCATTATCCATGTTGGTGTGAATGACCTGAGCCGTACCTCCCTGGACTACATGAAAAGAGACATGGAAGAGCTCTCTGATCATGTAGCCCAGGCCAGTATGACCCTGACCCTGAGTAGCATCCTGTCCTCACCAAGAATAATACCATGGTATAAAGAAATAAATTATTAATTTCAACAATTGGCTAAGTTTCTGGTGTCATTCAAAGGGGATCCAGTGTCTGTCCGCCTGGGATGACATGCTCAACAAACCACTCTGCTTCACTAGAGACGGCTTGCACCTGTCACCCTTAGGCTTTTGAATACTGGCCAAGGCTCTTGCCACCCCTATAGTGCCTTTTTTAGGCAAGGCTCAAAAGACAAACCCACCACCGTAAATAGCACAAGTAACAAAAAACCGAGAGCAATGCTACTCAATGCCAGAAGTCTAAACCTCAAAATGCACACACTCGAGGCACTCCTCAGTATTGAGAAAATCGATATATGTGCAGTAACAGAAACCTGGTTTAAGGCTCCAGAGAGCACCCCAGCACTACCAGGCTACAACTCATACCATACATTTTGGCCACAGAACCCGGAACGAAATACAAAAGGCGGGGGCGTATCCATATTCATCAAGGATACCCACACCTCCAGGTTAGTGGCACAGCACAATACTTCAGAGATCATCCACGTGCAACTAACAACGGGCAAAACTGCAGTTCAAATTGTAGCTTGCTATAGATCACCCACCATGTCCCAGGACCCCCATTCTGCATTTCTGAAAACACTGGGGAACATAAAGGTCCTACCAAACACCGTAATATTGGGTGATTTCAATTACCCAAACATTAACTGGGAGAACTACTCAAGTACTAATGCCCTTGCCCAACATTTCCTAGAATTTATACATTCAAATGCCCTGGATGAACTGGTCAACACTCCCACCAGAGGTGACAACATATTGGACCTGGTCATCACCAACATGGGTGACCGGTGTTCCACATTAGATCTGACCATAAACAAATCACTTTGGATATCCACATTCCGCCCCCACCCCCGGATAAGGAAACCACCATAAAAAACTTTTCAAAAGCAAACTTCACGTTACTTAAGACCAAGATGGAAAGTTTCAAAGCCCCCATGCTAAAAGATAATGCTGTCCAAGCTGCAAAATCCTTTACTAATGCATTCTATGGGCACCTACAAGAATGCATGGATTGTGCTATCCCAAGCAAAATCAAGACTCACTCCTCCAAGAAAAGGAAACCAGTCTGGTGGAACCCTGCCATAAACAAGCTATACAATAGAAGGAGGAAACTAGTACAGAAAAGAGTAAAATCCCAATAAGTGAAGACATCCCTGATCAGTATCAGCAAGAAACTACAATCCCTCATAAAATCACCCAAGGCAAGCTTCGAAAGAAAAATTGCCAAGGACTCCAAAGATAACCATAAGGCATTTTTTAGCTATGTCAAGAATCTAAGTGGCAGTGCTCAGATCTGCTCGGAGTTAGTGCATAATGGCACAAAATACACTGAACCGACTGATATTGCCAACATCCTGGCAGACAGGTTCAGTGCAAACTTCACCCCCCTCTCACCCCCAAAAGGGCCCATATCCATACCAGAAGAATGTAGAGCCCCTGAAATCACAGACTCTCAGGTTAAAACAGCCCTCTCCAAAGCAAAAAGCACAGCATCAATGGCACCGGACGGTGTCCCAGGCTGCGTCCTACACGAGCTCAAAGATGAACTACCCCCCACTTAAACACACTGTTCAAACTCAGCCTCTCCACAGGCTATGTATCCATAGAGTGGTGCACAGTTATTCCACTCCACAAAGGTGGAGCCACAACAGACCCTGGGAACTATCGCCCTATAAGCCTGACTAGCTTGGTCTGCAAGGCTATGGAGTGCATCATCATGGAACTCATTAACGGAGACATTGGGAACCTCCAAACACTGGACCCTACCCAGTTCACCTTTGTTAAGGGCAGATCATGCCTCCTAGACCTGGTGGACTTCTTTCAAACAGTTACCAAGGCTATAGATGAGGGAAAGGTGGTACACACAGCCTACCTAGACCTCGCAAAGGCCTTCGACATCATTCCCCATTCTGGTATTATAGACAAGCTCACCAGCCTGAACATAAACCCCTACATCACAAGATGGGTTGCCAACTGGCTCATGGACAGAACCCACATGGTGAGAGTTGCAGGAGCTAGGTCCGACTCTAAACCGGTTACAAGTGGCATTCTCCAGGGCTCAGTCCTAGGACCCCTCCTATTCGGCATATACTTCTCAGAGGTACAGACAAGCACAGGAGGACTATGCCTGACCAAGTTCACAGATGACTGCAAACTAGGGGCTATAACTGACTCTCTGGCTGACACAGACATCCTCCAAAAGGGTCTCACTGAGATGGATACCTGGTGTCAAAATCATGGCCTCAAGCTAAATGCCAAAAAGTGCATAGTCATCCCCTTTGGAAAAAACAAAGTACCCACAAACTACCACATAGGTGGTAGTCCCCTAAATATGGAAAACATAATAAGGGATCTGGGGACCCAAGTAGATAGCAATCTCTCCTTTGATTATCACATTGCCAAAGTGGTTAGAAAATCCTTCTATGTGGCCCACCTAATCACAAAAGGGTTCGCATCCAGATAAAAAGAGGTCATTGTGCCCCTCTACTCATCACTCATCAGACCCATCATAGAGTACAATGCCCCATTTGGGATGTACCTTACAAGACACCTGCAACAGCTGGAAAGACCACAGAAGTACCTCACCAAGAAGATCAATGGCCTCAAACAGATGCCCTATGCAGCTCGACTGAAGAAGCTCCAGCTGTACTCGGTTGCATACCACCTACTCAGAGGTGATGTCTGCCTGACATACAAGGCCATGTCCAACCCAGAATTGATGGACATGCTCCACCTAAAGAAAACCTTATCCCCTCAAGCCACACACTCTAGGGATCTAAACCTCACCACAACAATAAATAGGACATGCTGGAGGGATAGATTCCTGTTCCAGAGTCTTCCCATGCTTTGAAACACAATTCCAATCTACATTAGGCAGAGCTCCTCACTAACACTCTTTAAGAGAAACCTTGACGAGTGGATGGGAAACAGAAAGTTTACCCCAGGGATCACTTCAGTGGCTCTGCTGGACAAAGGCACCAGGAACTAATCTAAGGGGGTGGCGAAAGCCAACACATTCTGGCTAGGCTTATAAATGCCTTCAGGCAGATAGCCTAGTACCTACCTATAAACCTATGAACCTATTTAAATTAATTTATGTATCCATTCACTATTATTGAAGAAGATTTACGGTACACGATCAGGATCCTATTAATTACCTGTACATGAGAATCAAGGTACCTTAAAATCTCTCAGACTTACATCTAAAGCACCTTGACAAATGCCTTTTCTGTTTCAAAAAAAGTTGATGTCACACAGTCTTAGGCATTTGGACCTAGTTGTTGTTGTTCTTCTTTTGGTTTTTCCCAGTTAGGGGTCGCCACAGCAGAACTCCGGTCCACTAATGATTGGCAGTAGATTTTTACTGTGCTGAGGTGCCAGCCCGACGCTCAACCTTCAACTAGGCATGCCCATTCATGCATGTCTTTTGAATGCCACAAGACTGCAGGGAGGACATGCAGACTCCACACAGAAGGCGCTCCACCCGAGAATCGAACAGGAGAACTTCTTGCTGTGAGGGAACAACTCTACTGCTGCACCATCGCGGCTGTTGCTTTAACTAGTGTTGGACATAATTGAGCTCTACTCCCCATTGTGAATGTTGTGAAGTACAGAGAAGGGAAAATGTTTTTTTGTTTGAATTTAATTTCTAATATGATTTCACAGCAGAATGAAATCTCAAGTATCCTGCAGAATGCATCTGTTAGTTTGCTTCCAGTCTAGTATTTTAGTAAGTGTTGACAGGATTAGAAAAGTGTAAGATTTGTTCTGAGCAGAATGTTCTTTCATGGAATTTGAAACTCACACCTAATACAGCATATCATAAACAAGCAGTCATGAGTTCTTAGTTAGCAAAATTAATGATGTAGTGTTGACTTTTAAGTGGTCAGTGGCAGTTTTATGACTGTTGCAATAATGTCTCTTTTAATGAAAACAATGTTATAAAATATTGAAAAAACACAGAAAGGCAGACCTCGAGAAGCAAGCCTTAAAAGTTCCAACTGTTACGTTGTTAAAAATCGTACTTTTAAGTTGAGCTTACTTTGTCGTTAAGTAGAAATGCGCCAACACCAAAAAATAAATGCACTTAGATCAACAAGCAGGTTAAATCAGTACCTTAACGCAATATTTAATGAATAAAAATACAAGCGTTTTCACTGGAGACACAGCTACAGCTTCCTCAGAGGATATTTAAAAAGACCGCCAAAGCTGCCTTTTATATTCACGTCAATGCGTGCTAATCTCTCAGTAATGTGTTTTAAAGAAATATACTTGTAATTAAAATCAACAATAAACAATAATAGTTCAATCACACGAAGCTTAGTGCAGCATAATACCTAGTATTTGATACTTTTATAAGGTACAAAAACAACTACATGAAATAACTTTGCACTTGTGACTTGACCTTATTTTAAGGTTCTGCTTCCCTACCTCCTAATAATAAATCACACTATTTAAATAAAGCTTATCTCCATGTGTTTAAAAATTTAAAAACCTTATTAATGAATAATCTAAGTACAAAATTATACCAATGTTAAAATTTTATATTGTATTTCTTTCATTATGAAAAATATACTTTCAAAGTTGCCTATTTAAATTATTTATACAGATTATGTATTAATATTTAATCTTACAATTCAATATAAAAAAGGAAGAAATTATGTATATAAGAAGGTGTTTAACCATATATTATTATTTATATTCTAAGAAAAACTTAAAATATTATAACAAGTGGTAGACACCAAGTTATTAATAAAATTGCCCATATAGCAATAAAATGGAATTAAACATATATAAGCTAACAGTTATAGTAAGTATGAATGAATTTAACGTCTGTAGCTCCTCATCTTTAAAACACATGAAATGTTACAGTGTTCATTCAATCCAGGATATGAAAATGAATCCAAGAGTAACTGCCATTCCAGCTCTCTATTTTCCAAGAGTAAAGGTACAGGGCCTCCTCTTTCTGGGCTTAAAACTTGATCTATGGCTGTAAATAAAAAGCTATGTCCTTCATACTTCAACACGTGTTTTGCTAATGCATTTTCTTTATTCTTTTTCCTAATGGCATAGCTATGCTCATATACCCTATCTCGTAATCTCCTGTCAGACTTGCCTATATAAAACGATGGGCAGCAGTTGCATGTAGCCAAGTAAGGTAGGGAAGCAGAACCTTAAAATAAGGTCAAGTTTTGGCGGTCTTTTTAAATATCCTCTGAGGAAGCTGTAGCTGTGTCTCCAGCGAAAACGCTTGTATTTTTATTCATTAAATATTGCGTTAAGGTACTGATTTAACCTGCTTGTTGATCTAAGTGCATTTATTTTTTTGGTGTTACATTTCTACTTAACGACAAAGTAAGCTCAACTTAAAAGTACGATTTTTAACAACGTAACAGTTGGAACTTTTAAGGCTTGCTTCTCGAGGTCTGCCTTTCTGTGTTTTTTCAATAGTTTTAATGTTATAAAATACTATGATTCTTGGAGCTTGAGGAGACAGGATCTTTATTTCCTAGTCTCCCACACATGTGTCTTTCTGTGCAATAAAGGAGATTGTTATTCTCTCCTGACCCCTACCCTTCATAAATCCTCCCTGGTCCTTGTGTATCACTTGTTGGATTAGCTTCTCTTTTCTCACTGCCATACCTTAGCATATATGTCAACACTACTCACTAATAGTGCTATAGGTAGATAACAGTGCTGGTGTTAACACCACTCACTAATAGTGCTATAGGTAGATAGTGCTGGTGTTAACACCACTCACTAATAGTGCTATAGGTAGATAACAGTGCTGGTGTTAACACCACTCACTAATAGTGCTATAGGTAGATAGTGCTGGTGTTAACACCACTCACTAATAGTGCTATAGGTAGATAACAGTGCTGGTGTTAACACCACTCACTAATAGTGCTATAGGTAGATAGTGCTGGTGTTAACACCACTCACTAATAGTGCTATAGGTAGATAACAGTGCTGTTGTTAACACCACTCACTAATAGTGCTATAGGTAGATAGTGCTGGTGTTAACACCACTCACTAATAGTGCTATAGGTAGATAACAGTGCTGGTGTTAACACCACTCACTAATAGTGCTATAGGTAGATAGTGCTGGTGTTAACACCACTCACTAATAGTGCTATAGGTAGATAACAGTGCTGGTGTTAACACCACTCACTAATAGTGCTATAGGTAGATAGTGCTGGTGTTAACACCACTCACTAATAGTGCTATAGGTAGATAACAGTGCTGGTGTTAACACCACTCACTAATAGTGCTATAGGTAGATAGTGCTGGTGTTAACACCACTCACTAATAGTGCTATAGGTAGATAACAGTGCTGGTGTTAAATAGTACTATAGGTAGATAACAGTGCTGGTGTTAACACCACTCACTAATAATGATGTAGGTAGATAAAAACAGTGCTGGTCACTTGGTTTTCTTTTTTTAGGTAAAAAAAAGCAATAAAATAATTTTGTAAAACAAAATAAGGCCATCAATAGCATTTCCTAAAGTGTTGTGTTACATGTTTGGGAAATAATAGGACAATTTTGTTTATACAGGCCTGTCCTTATGCTAAATAAACCGCACTTTTTAGCTGCTCTTTTGCTAATCATACTTTTGTGTCTGATACAAGTTTAAAAAGTTTGAATTGCTCCATTTTCTTGATTTTAAGTTTAATCCAACAAGAAACTTTTTGATGGCTTTCTTCTTACCGTACTCCTGCATTTCAAAGACTCCCTGAAAGTATTTCCTCTTATTTAAATCAGTTCTGTAATGATAATATGGTTTTCACTCTGACAATCTCTTAATTCTTTAATGATCATCTCACTTTTTCTTGCTTTTAGCTTACACGCTAGACAGTGGACATTTCACCCTGATCACTGTAAATTTATTTAGTTGTAGCATACGGTTCTAGGCACCTATTTACTTCCATTGAAATTGAAATTACAATTTTTTCAACTCTTGCAGTTTTTTCTCTCTCTTTTTTCTTTCTTCTGAAGTCATTTCTCAGCTTTATATTTCTTACTTTTCACCCAATACTATTTTTCAGAATACACTCCCATTTTCCCAATTCACTCTCTGTTATTCATATTTTCAGTTCATTATTACCTTTGGTTATGTTCATTATGTTCATCATCCTAGACTGTATATGGGTTTGTTATGGCTATAAGAAATCTAATCTCCATGGCTTCTTTCTTTTAAATTCACTTATTGGGATAACCACATATTATGTGTTAATGTCTGTGAAAGGACAAAATGTATTGCAAACACATGCTATAGCCATCATCACATATAAGGATCTCCACAGTTTGTCAGCAGTTTGCTTTTGTATAATTTGTAGATGTGTGTGTGAGAAATCTGCAGTGTTATCATGTTTACACATCCACTTATCATACTCTGCAAAGAAATTCCAAAGTGGTTGTATGTCTTTAGGTAGCTTTACACGAGGCTCATTTTTATATTAAAGTCATCTTGCTCATTAATGACAAGGTTAAAGTCATCTCTTATCTCTTTTGCTTCCTCTTGAACAATAATGTTACTAAGGATGCATTTCAAATTCAGAATACCCCTGTCTTATCTTGGTTTGGGTTAAATGTATTAAACTTGGTTAGCATTTCTTAAAGGAGTTTATATTTCATAGGTTCATAGGATGATACTAGGCTATTGGCCCAGAGGCACTTATAAGCCTAGCCAAGAATTTCACCCATGTTCTCTCAATGTCAGCACCTGTTTCCCCTGTCAAGCGGGACACAGATGGGATCCCAGGGGTGTATTTTCTGTTTTCCATCCAGTTGTCCAGGTTCCTCTTAAAGAGTGCTAGAGGGGTACTCTGCTTAACATGGAGAAGGAGTCTATTCCACAGATGGGGAGTCTTTGGGACACAAATCTATCCTGCCAAAAAGCTCTATTAATGTCACAGACCAGGTTAAGGCCTTGCATGCGGGTTGCGCGAAGTGAAGTTTGACTTACGGATATGCAGCAACTCCATCAAGGCTGGGCCTTGTATGCCAGACACAGGTCACCTCTGAGCAGTCTGTATTTGACTGAGGACAGGGACAGGGATTTTGGCCTATCTGTATAGGATAGGTGTTTGTGACCCTGGATTTTCCTGGTTAGGAACCTCTGTGGTCTATCCAGCTGCTGCATGTGCTTGGCAAGGTACATGCCGAAGGGTGCACTGCACTCAATAATGGGTCTGATAAGGGAGGAGTACAGAGATGTTATGACCTCCTTGTTTCTGGATGAAATACCCTTATTTATGAGGTGGGCCATGTAGAAAGCCTTCTGTACAATGGAGGCAACGTGGTGGTCAAAAGTCAGGTTGCTATCAACTTGAGTGCCCAAGTCCCTCACGACTGATTGTGTGCTTAGTACATTGTTATTAATGTGATAATTAGTGGGGATGTCATTTTCCCCAAAGGGATAATGATGCATTTCTTAGCATTCAGTTTGAGGCCATGCTTCTGGCACCAGTCATTAGTTTGGGTAAGGCCCTCTTGAAGGATGTTCACAACACTAGGGGAATTTAAAACAGCACACATCTTGCAGTCATCTGCAAACTTGGTCAGCCACAGACCACTGATTTTGGCTTCCACCTCAGAAAAGTATATCCCAAACAGTAGAGGCCCCAAGACCGATTCTTGAAGTACACCACTCGTTACGGGTCTACTACTAGAGGTGGCTTCCTCTGTTTTGACTGAGTGGGTTTTATCAGTGAGCCAGCTAGCTACCCATCTGGTAACATATGGGTTGATGCCTAGCTGGGAGAGTCTATTTATTATGCCCAAGTGAGGAATAGTTTTGACGGATTTGGCTAGGTCAAGGTAGGCGGTGTGCACCATCTTCTCCTTGTCCATGGCTTTGGTGACTGTTTTGAAGAAGTTGACCTAGTTTAACAGACATGGTCTCCATTTGACAAAACCAGACTGTGTGGGGTCAAGTGTTTGAAGCTTGCCAATGTCCTTGTTTATAAGGTCCATGATAATGTGTTCCATGGCTTTGCAGATCAGCCTAGTTAGGCTGATGGGCCTATAATTGCCTGGGTCAGTGGACTCTCCACTTTTGTGTAGAGGGATAACAGTGGCTATCCTCCATTCAGCTGGGATAAAGCTGGTGCTCAAGCTTTGGTTGAATAGGGTGCCTAATGGAGCCGAGAGCTCATGCCTGAGTTAATGTAGGATACAGCCAGGGATGTTATCAGGTCCCATGGAGACTGTACTTTTTGCCTTTGAGAGGGCATTAAAGACCTTCTCCGTAAGGATGAGGGGAGGGGGGCAGGTGCTGGGGATATCCTCATTTACTGATGGGGGAAGAGGGGGGTAACATTTTCACTGAACCTGTCTGCCAGCAGGTTGGCTTTATCTATGAGTTTGTGTATGTGGTGTTATTGACCACCAGTTCAGAGCAGATTTGGGTGTTAGTTTTGAGATTGTGGATATATGTGAAGAAGGCCTTGTGATTGTCCTTAGTGGATGTGGCCAATTTGGACTCGAAATTAGCCTTAGAGGATTTCACCAGTGACCTTATTTGCTTGTTCCGACAAAGGAGATATTGCTTCCAACATGGTACCTGCTCCTTCTTGGTCATGGACAGCAATTTTTTTCCTTTTATTATAAAGTTTGTTTATTGCTGTTGTCCATTAGACATGTTTACTCTTCCTTGAGGAAGATGATTTGGTTCTGTCAGGTATTGTTGAGTCCATACAGCTATGTAGATGCTCATATAGTTTTTTGGTCTAGGCTTGGACATTAGTGCTAGTTCCAACTGAAGGGACAGTGGCTGTGAAGCTGCTTATACCTGCTTTGAGGAGATTGTAGTCAGCTTGGAAAACATTTTTTTGTTTGACCCTAATGTGGGGGGGGGTCAGAGGAGATGCTGACTTCAAAATTGATCACTTTATGGTCAGATCTTACCAAGGAGATGACACTGTAGGGGTGCTACAGTGGCTACTCTTCTTGGTCAGGACCAGGTCCAGGATATTTTCACCTCTTGTAGGGGTGTCAACCAGCTGATCCAATGCATTGGCATTGATGAAGTCAAAGAATCTCTGGGAATTCATGTTCAGGCTTCAATAGGTCTTCCACTCTATAGTTGGGTAGTTAAAGTCACCCAGGATCAGGGTAAAGGGTTGAATCTTGATGGATTCACATAAGCCCAAATAGGTGGAGTGAGTGTCCTGAGTCATGATTGGGGGTCTGTAGTTAGTTATGATTTGAAAATGTGTTTTGTCAACAGTTAATTGCACTTGGAGTGCTCCTGTGCATCCTACCATTTAACCAGCCTGGAGGTGTGTATGTCTTTGATAAATATTGACACTCTACCTCCTTTGGCTTTGTAGCCCTCCATTTGGGGTCTGAAAGTATGGTAGGATGAGTAACCTGGTAAGGTTGGGGTGCTCTCCACAGCTTTGAACCAGGTTTCAGTGACTGCACAAATGTCAGCATCCTCCAGGGCAAGGAATGCTTGCAAGGAGTGCAGTTTCATGTTAAGATTCCTAGCATTTAGCAGCATGACCTTTAAATTTTGTTTAGAAGAATTTTTCAAGTTGGTAATTTTGTACTCATGACTTTGCCTAAAAAGGCAGTATGGGAGAGGCAAGAGCCTTTGCCAGAAGCCTGAAGCCCAAGGGAGACAGATGAAGGCCATCTCTGGCAAAACATTGTGGTCTGTCAGTCATGTCCTCCCAGGCTCTCAGGTACTGGATCCCCTTGGAATGACACCAGAAACTAAGCCAATTGTTAAAGTCAATCATTTTCTGTTTGTTTTGAGGCATCATTCTGGGTGATGGTAGGATGCCACTTAAGGCTAGTGACATACCTGCCTGGAACACATATTCAGCAAGGTCTGTCATGTCTCTCTTTATATAGTCCAACGATGTATGTCTCAAGTCATTCACACTAACATGGACTATGACAGAGTCATAACACTACCAGTTTTTAAGAGACTTGAATGTGTGCATGATATGGTGGATTCTATCACCTGACAAGCAACTTACAGTGACTTTCTCCTTGTCTACCCTGGTGAGGGGCACATCTGTGTGTCTCACAATAGAGTCTCCTATGACTAGTATGTTGGGTTTGTGGCTGGGCCTTAGAGGCTGTGAGACACAGATGTGTGTACTATGTGTGATGCTTAGTGCTATGGGTTGTGATGTGTGTGTGTGTTTTTGCTTCGGAGATCTCTTTTGTTTTGGTATGGTTTTGTTGAAAACCCCCACATATGTAGGTGTGTGTTGTACAGATGTGAGTGTTGTTAGAGGTGTTGTGTTTGTAGTGTTTGTGCAGACAACCTTCTCAGTGCCAGATGTACTAGCTTGTAACTGAGACATCAAGGATTCTAGGTTCTTAATGTAATTGCAGCTCTCAAATATTGTGTTCCTAGGTGGTAGTAGTAGAGGGTTATCTATGTACATAAGGCAGTTGCTGCACTGTCTAAGGATGTCCATATCAACAAGACTAGCAGGAGAAACCATAGGAAATTGTCTGTCCATGGTTATCAGAATCTGTAGAAGAGAGGTCAGATATAGTAGAGTAGGTACTATCTAAGGAAAGTACCTATAGGTGTGAGTAGGGCTGGATAAAATCAATACAGTATCTGCAGGCGAGGGCCTCACTTACACATGAGTGCTGGTAAGGGAAACATACAAATGAGATACCCTGCAAAGGTTCACAACAGCACAGCAGCAGTGCATGACGGGCAGACAAGCACACACACATGCAAATGCTGGGTTTAAATATCACAAAAATGAAAGTAAAATAGAAACACTGGAATTGACCAATCTACCCTTGTCCCTGCGCTCTTAGCTCAACAACCTATGCCAACCCAGTTCCAACAAGTTCACTTACTCCCACCAAGTGCAGGCAGGCCATGGCCAACACGAGATGGCATAACAGGAAACACAGGAATCACACAAACAGATCTGGATACTGCAAAACCTGTAACCAGACTATGCTAAAGGTATTTAAACTCTGTTTAGGTCTATTTAAAACAGGAGAACAGATGCACACTTAAATATAACAGTAGCAAACAAAAACAAACTGATTTAAGCAAATTAACCAATTAACCAATAAAAAAGCTCAAAAATGAGCCCTGTTCCAGCACTGTTCAATCAGACAACTTCTAACTGCACACTCCTGCCAATAGGGTGCAGGGGAAGCCTCTCCAAAAAGATGGCCTGGACTTGTGCTCAAGTTATACTAACAGAGCTAGATTCAGCAGGTATGAATCTAGTCTATGCTACAGCAAACAAGGCACACCAAATTTCAGAAAGAAGCAGTTAAAATAAGCAGTCACAATAAGCCTTCAACCAGCAATTCCCAGCTCAGAAGGTCAGAATCTACTCTCTCCTCCCACAAGAGGGTGGACCACAAACCCACTTAATGTAAAATAACTGGCCTGAAGCCCAAGTGCTTAAACCAAAAGACTTAAAATAACAGTTACACTTTAATCAGGCTACTAACAAGCAGTAATAAATGCAGCAGAATAAATGCAATTGAGTACTTTCAAGGACAAGCAGCAAAAGTAAAATAAAAATAATAAAGTAGGAAGAAAAACAAATACAGTAAAAGCAGATGAATAAAGTGCAATGTTTTTATGTTAAGTTGGAATTGAGTTTTAAGCTGTTACTGTGGCACCAGTAATCTGTCTGTGTTAGAACTTCCTATAAAATATTTAAATCTTGGGAGGTTTCTATTATTGCTTCCACCTTGCAATCATCTGCATGCTTCGTAAGCCAGAGGGCCTTGACATTGTCAGTGTCACTGACTTCTGAGAAATAGATGCCAAATAGGAGTGGACCAAGCACAGAGCCCTTGAGGACTCTACTGCTGACCAATTTCTTTGTGAAGGTGGTGTCTCTCCTAACATCCTGAGTCCTATCTGTGAGATACCTGTCCAGCAGGTTACACAGGGAGTTATGCCTAATTTCATGAGTTTGCTTATAATGCTCAAGTGGAGGTATTGTATCAAGTGCTTTAGCTAGGTCAAGGTAGGCAGTATTTACCATTTTAGGGTCTATATTAGATAATCAAACTTTCAAAAGTTCAACTTTCATATGGTCGACACCATATGATCAAACTTTTAAAAGTTTGAAAAATCTAATAAAAAAAACATAAACTACACAAATAACCTACCTGAACATTTTAAGCAGGGGGCAAGCCCCGCTGCACCCTCCACATGGGAGGCTGTGCCCCCACACTCCCCGCTCTTTAAATATACCAACTCCGAGATTGCACTACAGTGCAGAAAAGGGAAATCTTCCCATTTTGCGCTGTACGGAGATCTCCGTTGAAATGTTCGAACTTTCAAAAATTAGATCATATGGTGTCGACCATATGACAGTGGAACTTTTGAAAGTTCAATCATCTAATATAGACCCATAATTTTACCCACAGACATTGCCTTGGTGACCTCCTTAAAGAAGTCCACCAGGTTCAGTAGACATAACTTGCCTTTGACAAAGCCAGAATTGCTGATCATTTCCATGATAATTCTTTCCATGGTTTTGCATATCGGACTAGTCAGGTTAATGGGTCTGTAGTTCCTGGGATCCATTGATAGCCCACCTTGTGTAGAGGGATGACTGTTGCAGTCCCCTGTTTGTGTGGTATGAAGCATGTTCGAAGGTTATAGTTGCATAATGACTCCAGTGGCCCTGATAGGTCATATTTTGGGCTATTTAGGTGGCATTCTGTGATATTACTGGGGCCTATTAAAGTTGTATTCTTAGCCTTAGAGAGCACCTTTACTTCTCCCTATTATAGGTGAAGGGGTCATGTTAGATAGCACTTTCTGTAGGGTGGCTGGGGGTAAGAGGAGGGTAAATTTGGAGCTGAATTTGTCAGCCAGAAGATTTTCTATATCTCCCAATTCTGTGAATGTGCCTTCTTTTTCTAGCAGTTCGGCAAAAAGGACACACCAAAAATAACAGGAAAAACTCTGGAAGAAGCCTGAAAGGTGAAAGTTTGTTAAACTAGCAGTTATGATAAATAAAGTTTATTGTTGTTGTGGTGTCTTTCGGCTTTTCCCAGTTAAGGGTCACCACAGCGGAACTCCGGTCCGCTAATGATTGGCAGTAGATTTTTATGTGCCAAGTTGCCAGCTCTGACGCAGAACCTTCAATGAAGGTACGCCCATTCATGCATGTCTCTACACAGAAGACGCTCTAGCTGAGAATCGAACGGGACATCTTACTGCGAGGCAACAACACTACCGCAGCACCATCACCGCAGTTACTTATCGAAAAAAAGCAGTTATTTTTGTTGCTTATCAAGCATTGCGGTGCCGTTTTTACATTTTTCTGTTGCTTAGTTTTGTTTTAGTATATACAGCTTTATCTAAGTGGTGGAATTTCTTTTGTTACTGATTTACCAGAAAATCAAACACTATACAAGGGACAGGGCAAAAATATGAGGTAAAATCAGGGATGTTCTGCAAAATTCCGGGCAGTATATTTACTGATTTTTTTTTTGTTTACCAGGTAAGTGGGCTGGTCTATTGAACCTTTTCAGCCACCACATGAGATCAGAAGGAGTAAAGGCAATTTACACAAGTACAATAAGACATGGCATTCATGTATATATGTTGTACAATTAAGAGGTAAGTTTAATTTCCATCAGCTGGTGCAGACTGAGTAACAAGATAGTATCCTGTTTTAGGCAGAATTTGCCACATAAGTACATTTCACTGGAGCTAGACTGACTTTCAGTGTAGAAACCATTTTGGTGTATTTAATTATACATTCATTCTCTTACACCCACTTTATGATATTCAGGATCATTATGGCAGTAGGCAGAGAATTTCTGACAAACTATGGGAGTAAGCCATCAAAACAGTTTGGATTAATAGATATTCCAAGGCCAAAAAATCTTATGACTATTCACGCTTTGCCAGTATCCTCCCTCAGGCAGCACCTCGTTTCTCCAGGATGGCCATACCAGTAATACCCAGAGTAAATTTATGGAAGATCATCCAGTCACTAGTTTATGCTTAAAGTAATTGTGTTTAAAGTAAGATGGTGAATCACATTGCTTAACGTGTACAGAAAGTTTATTCCAAAGGTTTTAGAGGTTCTGCCTTATAGGCAAGCCTCTTCTAGTTATCTGTTGTTGGAGATTTAAC
Organism: Protopterus annectens; assembly: GCF_019279795.1. Lineage (NCBI taxonomy): Eukaryota > Metazoa > Chordata > Ceratodontiformes > Protopteridae > Protopterus > Protopterus annectens. Next base: position 881,068,894 of record NC_056725.1, read on the forward strand.
TTCCTGGTTCTAGTACTGGTGGAGATATTACACTTGCAGATAAACAGGAGTGCCAGGACAACTAGGTCTCTAATGTTCAGTAAGAAAGACAAATATCCCCTCAGAAGTCTTTAAGATACTGAATAAAGGGATAACGCTTACAGCATATCTTCATAGCCCAGGGACATTAGGCCTGTGATCTTTTTGGTTAGGAACATTTAGGGTCTTGCTAATTGTTTGATATGATTAATGAGATACAACCCAAAGGGAGTATTGTACTCAGTAATTGTGCTGATCAGTGCTGAGTTTAAGGGAGTGATTACCTGTTTAGGCCATGAGGATATTCCTTTGGAAATTAGGTGGTCTAAAAATAAAAGAATTTCCTGACAACTGTTGTCAGATGATGGTCAAAAGAGAGGAAGCTATCAGCCCTTGTATTTAGGTACCTAACAAATGTTTCATTTGAACAATGTAAGAGACAGCACTAAATACAATATCAGCTTAAATCCCGGGTCTTTATTGAACTCAAACTTAGTGCTTTCATCTTGTCTTTACAAAAGACTTCATCAGAGTTAGTTTACAAAAAAATTTAAAAATATTCTACCAATCACATTGGTTGCCTACTGAATAATTAATCAGTTAATGACATCAATTTAAAAAGTCTTAGAAACACTTAAAGAAAACTGTGAACCCAACGTTTGATACATAATTTATGAATTATATAATTAATCTACTACTCAAACAATAAATCAAATTTTGTTAGCCCTATCTTTTAAAATACCATTGACAGAAATATTTTCATTTTCATTTAAGCCAGGATCTGTACAAGCATTTAGCATTTGTTGCTTTATGAAGCACTCTAAAAATGTAAAAGTTTAAGAGATGTTCATTTTTTGTTATCGATAAGATAGTAGTAGATAAAGGGGGGAGGGACTTTAATAATGCATGGAAGTGAGAGGTTATGTGGCAATTGCATTTAAATGTTTGCACAGAACCATACATGTTGGATTCAAGGATTAAAGTGCTAAGTTTGTGTTCAATAAAGATCCAAGATATAAGCTGGTGTTGTTTTTAGTGCTGTGAAAATGAACTTCACTATCTTGATGTCACCTTATACAAAGATTATAATAATCAAACATTTCATTCTAAACTATACAGAAAATTGACCTTCTCCAACTCATACTTGCATTTTCAGAGTGGACATCCATTTTATCAAAAAAAGGCATTGTGAAGGGCCAATTTATTAGAGCTTCTAGGATGTGCAGTACTTTAGGAGATTTTTTAGATGAAATTGGCTTTTTGAACTCCTTGTTTACTGAGAGGGGTTACCCGACTACTCTTGTTAACTCCTTGGCACAGGAAGTGATAGAAAATAGAGAAATTAAATACCCCCCGCTTCTTGGTAAAGGGGGATCTTTTGATATAAGCAGCAACACAGCGGTAACTGACACATTTCAGAGTAGTTTTATTTACACATATTCTCTTAATTCCACTGGAGTTGAGGTGGTGATTAGGCGGCATTGGCCTGTTTTGACTTTCCACAATGAATTCAAGGATATATTACCAGCACACCCCAAATTTGTAAGAAAGAGGGATATGAATTTCAAGGAGCTATTTGAAAGGAAACCTGTTCATTCGACTAATACCCATGGCTCAAAATTGGGCACGTTTAAGTGTGGGTCTTGTAAACAGTGCCATGCTGTCCTTAATGCTTCCACTCTTTTCATCCCCTCCAGGAATTTTAACATCAAATCTCTTAACTATTACAACTGTGGAAGTAAAGGGGTAGTATATTTGGGCTTCTGCACCACTTGTTCTAGCTTCTATGTTGGCAAAATGGAGAGGCCACTCAGGAGAAGAATATATGAGCACTTTTATGACATGGGCAAGCATAAGGAATCCAATGCATTTTATAAACATTCCCTTTCCTGCCCTAAAATAGATCTTAAATTTATAGTGTTAGAACAAGTGATGCCCAATGCTGGGGGAGGAGATTGGGAAACAACTCTTGAGTATAAGGAACTTTTATGGCAATTAAAGTTGGATGCAGGTAGACACCCCGGTTTGAATGACAACATAAATATAAGCAGTGTCCTTAAATTAAGAATGGCCCGACTATAGCATAACTATTTTCATATTTTAAAATATTCCCTTTTGTGACTATAATTAATAAATTTATTTTATCAGCCAGTTGTAAATACACAATATATACATATCATTTTACACGCAGAATATATTTATTCTTTTAAAAAGCATTATTCTTTACATATTTTTTGAATATTTTCATGAATGTTATATTTGAATGTTTTTTAATTTTTAAACATTATAATTAATATGTTTTTCAGATTTGGTAATTATTTTTAGTGTATTAATCACCTGGAATAGTTTTAAAGCATTTTAATATACTCCTGTGATAACATTTTGAAATTTCTGACTTCATGTTTTCCAACGGAATATTGACTTCAGAATATTTGGCTTGTTAATTCAATATGCTAATTGATTAAGTAGCGATTCGCTAGAGAGTATTTAAACCCTCTGTGGCAATTCATATTTCAACTTGATAAAGCTCAGTAACAACCGAGCGAAAGCGCTTGTTTTTACCCGCTGTTCGTTTTTACCTGCTGTTCATACCTAATAAAGTATTAACTTTACACCGGTTTGGCTCCTTTGCCTTGGATTTATTATACAGTAGGATGAGAGTGGGGGGGTGTCTACCAAAGGTAATACTGTACTTTTTAACATTTCGTTGGCACTCATTTTTAGTAGACCAAGTTTACAAGGGAGAGTTCCTTCAGAAGAGTCTGGGTGTCATGCTGTGACTTAACAACAACCTCCAGTTTGTAGTAATTTGCAAACTTTATTAGCCAGAGGTCTTGGCTCTCCACTTGGAGATCAGAATAGTAAATACCAAAAAGGAGATGTTCCAGCACTGAGCCCAGAGGGATACTACTGGTCACATTCATATTTACTGATGAGACACACTGTGTGGGCTTTGTCTTTCAGCTATTTAGCTAACCATCTTAATACATATGGGGTCGATTTTTAAAGCAATTAGCTTTTGCATGATGCCACCATTGGGAATAGTACTGAAGTCCTTCACCAGGTCAAGATACACCACATGCACTTCATGGCCACCATTTGCAGCCTCTGTAACCCTTTTGAAGTTTAACAGGTTAAACAGACAGGATCTACCCTTCACAAATCCAAACTGTTGGAGGTCATTTCAAACAAGAGTCTTGATATCACAGTTTATGACGTTAGTTATAATACATCCCATGGTTTTGCAAATGAGGCTTGAAGAGGCTGATAAGACTTTAACTACCTAGGTCAGTTGTAAGGCCACCCTTATGGATGGGCATCACCACTGCAGTGTGCCACTCATAGTCACAAAGCTAGTAGCTAATTTTAAGTTAAACAGCTTGAAGTGTGTGTTTACGAGGGCATGTTTCACACTATTAGGCAAACAGGTATATGATGTATAGTAATAAATATAGGTACAGTCAAAAAGAATGATTTATAACAGGAATCTGACAAAACCAAACATGTTCCATGTTTATTCCTTATCCAGATGTTACAGTGTATTACAAAATGTATTATGGAAAGTAAAAAGAAGTTATGTACTCTCCATAATGTTACCTCTGTGTTGACCATTTTCATTCTTCCTCAACTTATGGGTTTGGATCCGATCCCTTGGATCCAACTCGGCCATTGCAAAAGCTTGTGGAAACCAGCAAACTCTTGATCTACTCCCTTACCCACAATGCACCACCCCAAGTACCTCAGATATTGTTTGCTAACAACAGCAGAAACAGCATTACAGTTACATAGAGAGGAGACTATATCTGGAGCTATGAGGCAAGGAAGTGGCATATTTAAAAACTTTCACTCTTCCAGAAGTATTTAGAGCAGGAGGGTTGTGGGAGAGGAGTTGAGAAAGCATGCAAATGGACAACACAGATGGAACGTTACGGTGAGTACATGACTTCTTTACCTCATGTTATTAATTTTCGTTCTGTCCTCAACTTATGGGACAGAACCCCCAGCTACCTGAATCCCTGGGTGGACTCAAGGAAGGATATTCCTGAGCATCATTGAACCAAATGATGTCCTACCCCTGGAGACCATATCCAATTTATAATGAGTAATGGAGGTATGGGGAGAAGCCCAAGTTGCTGCTGCACAAATATCATCCAAGGAAGCTCTAGTCTGGAAGACTGATGAAGTAGCCATGGCTCTACTTGAATGAACCCATAATGGTTTTGATAAAGTAATGCCCAATTTGCTATATTTAAAAGAAATACTATCAGTCAGCCATCTGGCCAGAGTTATTTTAGAAACAGGTTTTCCTAGTTTTATGTCAGAAAAAGAGACAAGTAATTGCTCAGTTTTCCTCATAGTTTCCATTCTGTGCAGGTAAAAACATAATTGCCTGTGAACATTCAATAAATGCAACGTGTAGTCACCTTTGTTTGAAAATCTGGGGAAGAATACCAGCAGATTGATAGATTGATTAATATTAGCCTCTGAAGCCACTTTAGCGAGAAAGGAAGCATTAGTTTGCAAAGTGACCCTGTCTTTGTGAAAAACCAAGTAAGGCAGTTTTGAAGACAAGTCCTGAATCTCTGAAATTCTTCTGGCAGAAGTAATGGGTGCTAGAAAAATTGTTTTACAAGAAAGATACTTGAGGTCACATTTAGCTGCAGGTTCAAATGGGGGTTGAATAAGTTGCTGCAGTAGCAGATTGAGGTCCCATGGGGGAATAAAGTCCCTAGAAGGAGGCCTCAGAAAAAGCGTACCTCACAAAAAATTTTTGCAGAGTCTAGAGGAGGCAACAGAAGCACCTTCAAACCCCATTTGAAATTGATATCACTGCCAACTGGACTTTCACTGTGGAGAAGCAAGTTCCTTCTTTAAAAAGTAAGGTTCAAGGATACTATGAAAAGTTGCTGAAAAGGGATCAATATTATTTTGATTGGCCCAGTTCACAAATCTTCTCCATTTACAGGAGTATAGTTTATGTATAGATGGTTTATGGGATGATAAAAGTATGTGAAGGACTGGGGAAGAGAGCATAGGTTGTCTGGCTATTAATGGAACTGCAGAAGCCAAGCAGTCAGCCTGAGATTTGGTATGTCTGGATGGAACATACCTGTTGGATAAGACAGGAGGTCTGGAGTTAGATCCAGAATCCACGGTTGGTAGACCAAGTGAGCCCAAAGGAAGGGGAACCAAATCTGTCAAGGCCAAAAAGGTGCAATGAGGATAACTTTGTTCTTGAACATATCAGCTTTCTGTAGGAATTTGGAAATTAGTGGGATTGGTGGGTAGACCAGTTGTGAAGTAGAGCATCCCTTGGTGAATCCCCCTGTCGGGGATCAGGGCAAAGTGGCTGCTGCATTTGTTGCTTAGGGAGGAAGCAAAATGATTGCAGCAAGGCTGGCCCCACTGACGAATAATCATATCCATCTCATTCTTGTTGAGAGACCATTCCTGAGCTAGAAGAATGCACTTACTCCACTTGTCTGCTATCACACTGGACTTCCCTGGAATGTGCATTGTGATGAGAAAGTGGTTGGATAAGATCAACCGTTGCCACACTCTGAGTGCTTCTTGACACAAGGGATAAGATCTGGTCCCACTTTGTTTGTTTATGTACCAAACTACTGAAATGTTATCCATTTGAATTGCAATCGTGCCTGAGGGGAGAGCTTCTTCAAAGGCCTGCAGTGCTAAAAGCACTGATCTTATCTCTAGGACACTGATATGCAAATTGACCTCTTTGGGGGACCGGTCAAAGGCAAACCCTACCAGAGAGGAACTGGACCCTGGATCCAGAAGGGCAAGCCTTTGGACCATAGTCCCTCCCTGCTGCAAGGAGAACTCCCCCAAGGCTGAAGTCGGAGCTGAACCAACCTGTGCCGAGGCCCCAGAGTCAACTGTGACACCACAGACCCAGCAGGGTAGCTCCAGCTCCAATAGCTCTCTGGATCTGATGTAACCAAAGAGCTCAGAGCAAGCTTTGGATCCAAGCATCTGATGCAGATACACACGGACTTCTCAGATCTGATAACTTCAAGACTGAGTAGGGAGTTGGAAGAGTTACTTGCAAAGGGGGTGTGGTGAAAGGTTGGATCTTCTGACACAGTGGGGTAGGAGCCGATAGGACACTTGACATGCTCTGTGCCAAGAGAATCTTTCTCACTAACCTCTCCAGATCTTCTTTTGTAAGGCTCCTGGAAGAGTGAGTGGACACTAAGGAAGGAGACCAAGGCTTCTCCCAAAAAAAGAAGGGACCCTGGAAGGAACAAGGTCCACTGAGGGTGAGTATCTAGTCCTTGGAAAAGGCTTTGACTCAAAAATCAAATCCGATAGTTTTGGTGTCGGACCCGAAGAAGTCTGCTCCAACAGGTGACTAGGCCTCTTAAGCTTTGGATCTGAAGGTGAAATCAGATCAGATGGTCCTTTTTTGTTTTGATTTGGATCTGAGTATGAAGTTGGATCCGACAATTTAGAAATTTTCTTTTTAGGATCTGATGAGTCAGACAGATCTGAAAGAGGTCTTTTCTTAGTCTTCTCCAAAGTTTTCATTGAAACTGAAGTATTGGGAGAAGGAGATACGGTCTTTGTTGTTTTCTCAGGGGTAGCTCCATATAACATCTCAGAAAAAGAGGAAGGGAAATAACCTTTTTAGAATACATTTATTCTTTTGCTCCACCAGAGCTCTTGGGTTGAAGGAATGGCAAACGGAGCAGTCCTCCTGAAGATGGTGAGGACCTAAATAATAAACACATAAGGTATGTGTATCTGAAAGCAGTATCTTGTGACCACATTTGGTGCATTTTTTTAAAACCGGCTGGTTTGTTGGACATATCGACACAAGTTTAACAGTTAAGCTTGTACAGAAGAAAGGAATTATAACAGGAAAAGATATGTGTGTGTGTGTGTGTATATATATATATATATATATATATATATATATATAAATAATCTGTGTGTACTACTAAAATGGCAGTACTGAATATTTTGACTTAGGGCTTTTGTAAAATGAAATCCTAGGAAAGGATTCCATGGACATCCGGCTGTCCAGAGTACCCCTGCATAGCCCCATTGTGCCTTTTACTTTCCCCCCATATTGGTATTGTGACACCATTCAGATTACTTTTTTCTTCTTTTCTCACACTTGTTGAACTCTTAAAAATGTTCCTGCATTGGTTCAATATATCCTAAATTGCTAAAATTACACAATCATAAATAAGGAGGAAATAATCAAATTATTTATTTATATTTATTATTTATTTATTGACACGTTGACTGGGAAAGCCCACTGGGTCAGAAACCCATTCTCAGTGGAGGCCTGGGGAGAAAAGTTCCACAAGTAATCAAATATTGTATAGAACAAATACAAAGTGAAAGAGATATACATACATTAGCATAGGGTGGGGAGTAATAGTATATAGTTAATACATAATTATCAGACTGTATGGCTACATAATAACATACTTTCATAACAATACAAGAAAGTAATCATAATCATTAGTAAATTGCACGTATCGTAGGTAGGAGAAACAGTCATATAGAAGATGAAGATAATAATATAACAGAGAGTTAAAGAGTGGGATCTGAGTAGTTCAGTGTGTGAAGTTAAGGGGGCTTACACTGTATTCCACAGGCACAGCTGAGATTATTTAAATGGTGGGTTTTTAGTGCAGCTTTAAAGGTTATTAGGGAGTCAAGTTGAGTAATGTATGAGGGGAGGCTATTCCGTAGTTTGGCAAGGTTGTAGGAGAATAGGCGTTGTCCTGCTCTTTTGTTGGGTTTGGCTACATTTAAAAGTGTTCTTTTTGAAGACCAGAGGGTTCTAGTTGGGGTGTATGTGTGCAAAATAGACTGGAGTATCAGGTTTGAAAATTAGCTTATGAGTAAGTGTTAATTGAGTATAATAGAGATAGTGGTGAAATTCAAGCCTGGACAGGTTTGAGATAGCTTTGCAGTAGTTTAAGCGGTTGGGCGTGTTAGAGGTGAATTTTGCTATCCTGTAGTAGCAAGATTGCAGCTTATTACTGAGGGATGTATGGAGGATGGTGAAAATGGGGCTTCCATACAAGAGGAATAGGATAAGCAAAGTATTTGCTAGTTTTATCTAAGTTTGTTTATCTAGGTAGAGTTTATGTCGGCATAATTTGCCAAGTATGAAATACGTTTTCTTTACTGTATTGAGACTATGTTGTTCAAAAGACAGTTTGCTATCAATAGTGATTCCTAAAAGTTTTGCAGATAGCACCTGTTCTATTTCTATATTATGTGAAAAAATCTTGAATTCTGCAGCTGGAGGTTTTGATGACAATAGTAACAATTTAGTTTTTTGGGGTCCAACATTAATTGAGCATCATTAAGCCAGGTTTCTATGGATGTGAATGCATCTTGGGTGATATTCTGATGGTTAGTGAAACTGTTGGAGGATGAGATGATAGTTGAATCATCTGCAAATTGAATTAATATGCTTTGCTGGGAGGCTTTATTAAGATAATTAATGAATATATTAAAGAGTAGTGGTCCTAAAATGGACCCCTGTGGGACTCCTGTGTTATTTGCCAGCTGCTCTGGTTGTTGGCTTTGCCATCTAATTGATTGTTGTCTATCATTTAGGTAGGAGGAAAACCAGGTTAATACGCCTAGAGAGCATCCAAGTTTTTTTTAAATATTGTAATAACTTAGGGTGTGATACTGTGTTGAAAGCCTTTGATAGGTCTAACAGGAGTACTGAAGTTGACAGGCCAGCATCAAGGGCTTTATTTACAGTATCAGTGAAGGAATGTTGAGTGGGGGCTAGGAGGTTGTTGTTAATGAGGTGATTTAGTAGTTGGGATTGTATGCATTTTTCTAGGATTTTTGATAGTGTAGAGAGAATGGAGATTGGCTTGTAATTTGAGAGATCGTATGCATTACCACCTTTGTGTAGTGGAGTTATAACAGACTTTTTCCACAGTTGGGGGACATAAGATTCAGAGATTGAACGATTAATAAGAATACTTATAGGGTAAGCTACAGCTAAGCCAGTGGTCTGACCCCCCCCGAAAAAAAAGCCATTGGGTTTTAGATGCTCCGAGTTGTACTTTGGAGCTTTTTTTCCCAGAGTTATTTTTTCTAAGTTAAAGATGAGCTGATCAAAAACTGTGGCTAAAGAAAGAAAGAAATTCATTCTTAGTCTTTGTTTTCCTTCTTGCATCCTTTCACCACTTCCTAAATGACCAAGATTGCAGTGTAATAACTGTGGAGGAAATAGCATTAAGCGGATAGCCTGGAATCTGCTTGCAGCTCAGAAGCTATGGGATTCTGAATGACGTGAGATACATTTTAGAGCTTTTTCTACCAGCCTTTTGTTACAATTATGATCTGGACAAAAATCATGACTAACTAAAGAAATCCAGTCTTATTTTTTCTTTCAAGGAAGTAATAAGTTGGCAGACGGCTTAATGATCAAAACTGACAAAGTGTAGTTCCCATTAAGCTAAGAAGATAAATTCTTGCAAAGATAAATGCATTACATTCTTAAAATAGTCTGTCTCCCTGTCAAAAGAAAAAAGTTAGTTACCTTTTGTATATATCCCTCTTTTATTAGATTGGGATGAAAGTGAATGAAGAAATGGCCTCAGTCATATATTTCAAGTTAATGGTGACACACATCATACAGCTTTCCTCTTCAATCCACCCTTAAAAGACAACTACCACATCTGTGTATCTATCTGGCATCCAGAAAATAGAAACATACTTTACTTTGTTGATCACAGATGTATATTCACAATGTTGTTGTTGTTGTTTGTCTTTTGGCTTTTCCCGGTAAGGGGTCACCACAGCAGAACTCCGGTCCGCTAATTATTGGCAGTAGATTTTTACAAAACGCTGAGGTGCCAGCTCGACTACCAACCTTCAATGAAGGCACGCCCATTTACGCACGCATGTCTTTCGAAAGCTACCCAACCGCAGGGAGGACATGCAGACTTCACACAGAAGGCACTCCCAAGCCCAGCCGAGAATCGAACAGAAGAACCTCTTGCTGTGAGTAACAACACTACCGCCGTATCACCGCGGCATCACAGATGTATATTCACAATATGCCTCCTTATTCCAAGTTCCCAAAGTTAGCCATCTGTATACACTTTTCAAAACGCTAGCTGCTAGAATCTCACAGAACGAACTTCAGCAGAAGAAAAGATATTTAAAACTGCAAAAAAAAGTTTTTTTAATGGGGTTAGTTAGCGCTTTTTCTAGCCTTTTCGACTTCATCAGAGGCTACCATTATGCAAATATCTTTCCATACTCATTCTCAAAAATACGCCAAAATAGCTTGAAACATAGGAAAGTACATTTTTTTTTAAAAAATGTCAATATTCAAAGTACAAAATCAATTAAAACATGTAACAATTAAAACAACAAAAATCCACTGTACATAGAATGAAAACATTCTTGTACGGGGTAAATTAAACACAGAACAACTGATCACACAAAAGTGCTGGTTTTTAAAGACATATTAATATTAATCATTACCCTGGTGGGTAGACATATATAGTTTATACCAGAGCTCTTTGTAAGCATTTAAGTTTTTAAGTCCCACCTCCCTAGGTTCCCTCTGATGTAGTACAAAATAAAATATTTAAATACTAATTTCAATATAATTTATGCCTATGCTGCAAAGAGAACTTTTTAATTTATTTTTTCTAATACGGTACAAATGTGTATAAATTCTTTGCCTTAGTTGCGTTCAGTTTTCTATATAGTAGGGTTTTGCTATAATGACGACTTGCAATATAAACCTGCAAATTCCTCCTGCAGTTTCCCTTGCAACATACCAGTTTTGACCTGACCTACATTTTCCAAAGTAATTCTGCTGTTCTCACCGCATTGTTTTACAATTACCACATTTTTGATTTGAATGTATGTGTGTAATTCTGCTGTTTACCTGCTAAAAATACTCTTCAATTTACTCTCATCTTTTCTCCCAGTCATATATGAAAGTTGGGTCTGACAAACATTCAGTTGTAGTCAAAATATACCAGTTTTTAAAGTAAAATATTTTTCAACAAAATATTTTTTCAAAGAAACAAATGTGAAAGGACCAAATTCAATCAATTAAGCCAAACTGAAATTGCCTGGTCAGAATTAAATCTTTCTTAACTGCTGACTTATATTTCCTTCTGACATTTGTATTCTCATACCTGCCCTAATTAAGGGAGATATTTCTTTCCCCACTCACTTATGACATAGTCCCATTCACTCTAATATTAGGCTGTATCCTCTCTCATATTGCTGTTGTATATCAAAAAAAGTGAACTAATAAAACTAACTTCATTCACCATGTCTGTGGTTATCATATAGCTCTTATGCATTGCCCTTTGGCCTTTCTCTTTATATTCTTCTTCAAATTATTACTTTGATAATCAAATAATCATATAAATATTTGTTCTGTACACTGTAGATTTAAAACTACCTTTATTACCACCCTAATCAGGTGTCTAAATAGGGTACTAAATCACAGTTATATATTATAAGTGTTTTATAAAAATACTACTCTTAGTAGAGCTTCATGAGACTGTTTGTGTCCTTTCTTCAGAACAGTTTTGTGCTGTCATTTACCGAACTGCGCTGGTATGAAATATCGTGAATCTGAATGGTAAACAATGTGGTGGCTCACTGAATGAGCCAGGTCTCGGGGGAGTATGATGAAGAGAATGACATTGATTAACAGGTAAAATTTCCGATGTGTCGCTGTCGGTCACATGTACATCTAAAAATGGTAGCTGATGTTTTCTTGCAACATTTATAGAAGAACTGCAGAATTACTTTGCAGAATGTAGCAGGTGCTCTGAAAGAATTTTTTCGCAACAACTGCAGGATGTTGAATGTAGTTTTTACGCAGTCTGTCAAAGCCGCAAAAACTACTATAGCAGGTCAGTGGAAAACATCAACACAGGCAAAATTTATACAATATTTTGCGGGCATTAGGGAAAAAAGATACCAAAATATCCTTTGCAGGCATATATTGAATTATTCTGTGTTGCTATTTTAATGTGCATTTTTAGAGGTTGTATAGAGGAACCGGTGTTTAGGTGACTTTATTACTATCTGGCTTACAAAGATAAAAAGTGGCAAAAATAAACTGATGCTGTAACGTTGATAGCATGTAATGATAGTATGTGATAAAACCATGTGACGGCTTAGATCATGAGCGCATGTGTGTGAATCCTGTCATCTAATGTTTTCATTCTATCAACAGTGAGTTCCTTTCGGTTTTTTTTGTTGTTTTATGTTTTTTTTGATGATCGTTTTTGGGTGAACATTGTGTGGATCCATTTCGCTGATTTCCGTTGTTGATCTGTATACACTTTTGATATGTAATTATGAGAAAAGAGAAGAAAAATTATCACAGTTACATATTCCAACTTGTTGCCCTTAGACAGTACATTGTCCATACACAAGCTATAGTGATGTTATATGCATACATGTGAGGTATGACTGTCTGAAAAGTTAAAGAAATAATGACTACACTGTCACAGGCCCACAAAAGCCACAGTGATAGTCTTCTTCTTCTTTCGGCTTTTCCCTGTTAGGGGTCGCCACAGCGGATCATCTGTCCGCTCGTGATTGGCGGTGGAGTTTTACAGTGTTGAGTTGCCAGCCTGGTGCCCAACCTTCCACAGAAGGTACACACATGCACACACTCACATCTAGGGCCAATTTGGAGTGTCTAATCCACCTACAGCATGTCTTTGGGATGTGGGAGGAAACCGGAGAACCCGGAGGAAACTCACGCAACCACAGGGAGGACATGCAGACTCCGCACAGAAGGCACCCCAGCCAAGGATTGAACCAGGGAACCTCTTGCTGTGAGGCGTCTTTGCATAGTACCTATGAGGTTTAATTATGAGGAAAACTAGAGAGAAGCTGACAACACTTTCCCCAGTCCCAAACAGGTTATAGTGACTGCTGTGCATACCTCTTGAGGTTTGATTGCGAATAGAATGTAATATTAATCTCACTGTTCCTAGCCCCCTCCATTCACCCCCCCACACACACACACACACACACACACACACACACACACACACACACACACACACACACACACACACACACACATGCACCCCCCCACACACACACCCACACACACACACAGTCTACTGCAACCTTCTGTACACAGTTTTGAGCAGGGCCATTTACAGAATAGGTAGGTCCAGCGCAGAAGCCCTAAATAAACCTGTGTCAAACTTCACTTCTATAGCCTAATTTGTGGATGCTGCCAGGATCTAAATGTATTTTTATGTCTTATTTTTGAAAGCTAATGACTCATAGTGTATGGATCACTATAATTATGCTCTGAATTTGGGGAAAAGGCATGATTATTAAGCACCTTTCTGACATCAGGAATGTGCTTAACAAGCATCTATTAGGTATCTCTTACTACTGTTAATCTCAAGTCACACACCAGAGCACTAATGGCAATCAGCAGTCACCATAAAAGAGCAGTGGGAAGCTATTAAACATTTAATTGGGACTATTTTATAAAATCTGACTGAAGTGTTTAACAGCATCCCACAACATTTCTGTGGTGGTTTCTCTCTGTGTGGAAGGGGTAAGTGTGTTGCAGGACTACTGCACTTTTCTCTCTAACTTTTGAATATATATAGCTCCTGGATCACATACCATGCAGGTGCAAAATTAGCTTAATTTGTACATTTCTATGAAATTTCTATTAAGTAATTCCAAATGTAATGCATATTTACAATATTTACATCTTATGTCACAGATATGATTCTTTTATACAAGTAGACAGCTAAAAAACTGTCCTTTTAGATCTCAAAGTGCCCCTTTTGCCTTCTGGCAGTCCTGATTCACGGGCAGTACTCCTTAACACTCAAAGTAGCTGCTCTATGCTACCCAACGGACAAAGTAACTGTCCTACACTGACCAAGTTACTGGTACAGTTTCAGAGGCAGTTTTAAAGGGAAAATGTGGTTTCTAGGTGTGTGCTTCTATATAGGGTACTACTAACTGCCATTGTGAGATGAGCAGTATCATGCATACGTGACAAATGTATACAGGCAGTTAAAACACAGGAAACTCGCCAGCTTTCTTATGTGTTTCCTAATTAATTTAGGCCAGGCCACCACCTACTGCCACTAGATGGAATATCTTGGTCCTCTTGGTGTAAAACACAAAAAAGATTGCTTGAGAGTGTATACTACCACAGAAAAAATTTTAAGAAACTTGCAAGACAAGGCAATTTCTAGTCAGTCAGACCACAGCTATACAGTTAGAGCAAATGCAGTAATTTTAGCCTTAAATGCAGATAAATGCACAAATAAAGCAAAAAAAAAAAAAGAAATCAGCAGTCAATCACTTAAATAGCTTCTGGAAGGGCACTTTTCAAATATGAGTACTTATGTTTTGTATGGATGACACCTGATGAAAATAAATCATTTAAGAGGCACAGGTGGGGATGCCAAGCATTGCTGTGCTCTGTGGGAATGAGCCAAGAGCTGTGCAAATGTTCTGAATTTATACATACATTTAAAACACAGGAAACTGGTTCTAAGCCCTATGCCCAATAAAATGATTACACTTACAACTTTCTTATGTGTTTTCCAAATCATATAGACCAGGCCACCACCTACTGCCACTAGATGGAATATCCCAGTCCTCTTAGTTTAAAACACAAAAAATATTGCTTGAGAGTTTATGGTAACACAAAACAATTTTAACAAACTAGTTAGTCAAGTGGATTTCAAGTTAATTAGACCAACTGCAAGACAGTTTGAGCAAATGCAGAAATTTCTGTCTTAAATATAAATAAATGCACAAATAATATATGGAATCAATAGTCAATCCCTTATATAGCTTCTAGAAGTTTGATTTTTAAATAAAAGTATTTAGCTTTTGTCTGGAAGGCATGTGATGCAAGAAAATCACTTAAGAGGCACTGGCGAGGACACCACACATTGCATCTCTGTGGGAAAAAGCCAAGAGCCTCACAAGTTCAGCAAATTTATACAGGCACATGAAACATGGGAACCTGTGTATAATCCCCTTATCAGGGCCAAAACTGCAGGAATACAGTAATTAAGTACCAATAAAAAATACAAAGTAGCAAATCACACAATAACACTGCCAATAAAGCTTCTCCAAAATGTAGTTCACAGCAATCATCAAACAGTACAATATCAGGACAGTTGAAAATGATTTAAAGTGCAAAAATTAGTAGATAAAGCAGTTAAATGAAGTGCAAAAGAGTAAAATAAATCTTTTATCTGCCAAGGATGGCACAGGATTAATTAAGGACCCTTTCGGAGTGTGGCAAGGACGGCAAGCAGATGGGAGCCTGTGAAATTGACGATTTGTAGTAAGGAAAGATAACTCAAGAGCAATCCTGGTATGCTGAGTGGGTTCTCAGTATTGTGGATCTATGGAAATCAGTGGGGAGCAAAATACTTAAATAGCTTAAACAACAAAATAGCAATGAAAGGGGGAGGGGGGACTTTGGTAGTCAGATTATCATAAGGGGTGGAAGCCAGAGACCCTGGCTCTTAAAACCTCAACATGAAAAGGGTAAAAGGGTTGGGAAGAAATTTGAGTTGCTGTAAGAAAACAGAGAAATCAGACACCATAGTATTTCATGTTTGCATATTAAGCAAAATGGCCTAGTACAATGTCTTGTCCCAGTGATATATATTAACAAAGACCAGAATATCAATCCAATCAGTAAAACAAATCAGCAAGTCAAATGACATCAGAAATACTAGGTCTAGGCATCTGTACCTCTTCTGCAACATCAACAGAACAGTTGGAGGGACAGGTATATCTTGCAGGGAATACCACTGTTGTGGAACAGACTCCCCATCCACATAAAACAAAGTGCATACCTGTCCATATTCAAACGCAGCTTCAATCTATGGATAGGAAACAGCAAATTTACCCCATGACTGCCCCCTGTACAACTAATGGACAGATGCTGCTCTTAAATGCTTGAGCCCATGCTAAGGTCAACTCAAATTATCTGTTGTAGGATCCCAGTTATTCTCATTAGAGGTAGTATGAGGTTAAGGTGGTTCACACAGCCTATCGTTACCTCTCCAAGGCTTTCAACACCATCCCCCATTCTGGAATTATAGCTAAACTCACTAAACTAGGTATAAATCCCTACGTCACAAGATGGGTTGCCAACTGGCTCACTGACAGAACCCACACTGTAAAAGTTGCAGACTCCAAATCTGACCTCAAAGCAGTGACAAGTGGAGTACCATAGGGTTCCGTCTTGGGACCTCTCATGTTTGGTATCTACTTTTCTGAAGTACAGGCTAACACAGAAGGCCTCTGGCTAATGAAGTTTGCAGATGACTGCAAACTAGGAGCCATAGTCAAGTCCCCAAATGATGTGGACATCCTACAGAAGGGCCTCACTGAGACAGATGCCTGGTGTCAGAGTCATGGCCTCAAGCTCAATGCCAAAAAGTGCAGTGTCATCCCCTTTGGTAAAATCTCTGTACCCATGAACTACCACATAGGCAGCAATCTACTTAACACCGAATGCGTGATAAGAGACCTTGGGACCCAGGTGGACAGTAGTCTCTCCTTTGATAGTCTCATTGCCACAGTAGTCAGGAAGTCCTTCTACGTGGCACACCTCATCATAAAAGGGTTCTCAGCCAGGAAAAAAGAGGTCATTGTTCCCCTCTACATGTCACTTATTAGACCCATTATAGAGTACAACACCCCTTTTGGAATGTACCTCACAAGACATCTGCAGCTGCTGGAAAGGCCACAGAAGTACCTCACAAAGAGGATTACTGGCCTCAAACAAATGCCCTACACTGATTGTCTCAAAAAACTCCAGCTTTACTCCGTAGAATATCGCCTACTCCGAGGTGATCTCTGCCTAACATATAAAGCTGTGTCAAACCCAGAGCTGTTGGACATGCTACACCTAAAGAAATCCCAATCCCTCCGAGCTACACACTCTAGGGACCTAAACCTTGTCACCACAATAAACAGGACACTCTGGAGGGATAGATTCCTGTCCCAGAGACTTCCTATACTCTGGAACAAGCTACCCATCTATGTCAAGCAAAGTTCCTCATTAGCACTCTTCAAGAAAAATCTTGATGAGTGGATGGGAAATAGGAAATACACCCCGGGGATCACTTCTGTGTCTCTGCTCAAATTTGGCACAGGAAAATAACTTTCTTGGGTGGCATAAGCTATGAAACCTTGCTGGCTAGGCTTACATAGGCCCTTGGGCTGATAGCCTAGTACCTACCTTTGAACCTATGAACCTATACAATCATTGACCATGGGATGGGTAAGGCCAAATTTATAACCAAATGGGATAGGTTATTTCAAGCATAAAAAGGGAAATTAGCTAGGCTTAAAATAGCCCATAAGGGTAGTTAGCCTAGCACTTAGCTATAAACCTATGAACTGAGCTGTACAAACCAGAAAAAAACAGATCCAAGAGCTTTTATAACACAGCCAAGCTGCCACCAAGGCTGTATGTAAATGCTTAGGCTTGCACTTTTAACAAAATTGTCTGAGCTAAAAAAATAACACTAGAGATTTTGTTACGTTACGGGATTATTGTAGAGTGTAACAAAGTGATTGTGCTAATTACAGTATCACTTCCACAATCGTTAACCTCATCACCCCATAACATACCTGCAGGAATGTCTTTCAGCTAAATATCTCAGGTGCTATATACTTTGCCATTTACCTGGTACATGAAAGAGGCTACTGTCCCAAATATCATTACAGATGTTACTCATGTACACTTGCATTACTGTGTTCAAGTTTTTCTGGTACCTATCTTTTTTCAGCAGAGGATCTTTCTCTTCCATGCATGAACAAAATGGCTTTTAACAGGTAAATACATCTTCCTTCCTCATGCCCCCTTGATCTGCTGGTACCACAACAGTCAATGGATCCCCAACAGATTTAACATCACTGCACTTAATATGTTTTCCAGAGTTGTTTTCCACAATCTGTAATATGGCTAGTACCATCTTTGTTTCTTTGTGGAATATAACATATAAGAACACTCAAATTTTGGCAGTGTATCTGGAAACATCACTTGAGCTTTGTGCCACAGTTTTAAAGTCTATCGGCACAGGGAGCATTTTCTTCCTTCCTTCCACTGGCATCAGTATCATCAACTAGTTGGAAAAACATCTCTCAAATACATCATTTTGAGTTTCTAAGGCTGGTTCTGTAGAAGAAACCAGTCACCTCACAACTGGAGTCCTTCAGTTATTAGTTTTATGTCCTATTCTTTTCTTGGTGTTTGCTGTCACGAATACGACTGTATGTTGGGGGATGACAGTGTAACTAAAAGAAACAAGTTGGCCATCATTTTTTTTAACTTTCTACCGCAGACAATAGCATTACACACAATAAGTGACTGTCTATGTTAGTCTGGACCAGAAGTGTGAGAAAGCAACTGATCATTAGCACAATGGTGCAGTGAGTAACATTGTCATCTCACAGGGCTTGGTTCTGTTGTTGAGTTTTTGGCTGTGATTCCTTCTTCATGGAGTTTGCTTGCACTCCCTCTATCTGTGGGTTTCATCAGGTGCTCTAGTTTCCTCCCCACGGCCTTCAGCTGTATATTATATGTCAGTGGAGATTTATGCTTGTGTCTAACATCAGAGAGGTACACAGAAGGTAACTAACTTGTTATCGAGGGGTAGGCAGGCAGACATTTCTTCCATATTGGATTTATATATCTTTACAAACATGTCATCTCGAATTTTTGGGAACTACTATTTTGTTAACTTTGAGCATTAAGCTTTAGACATAACTTACTTTTTCTTTGAAAGAATAAATTAGACTGAATTTCTTTCATTACCCTAGAGATAATATGGTGAGCTGTTACATTATTTATCTTTGGGAACATTTAGATGTAAATATAAATATCAAAAAGGTAGCTTGTCATAAGAAAAGTTTGTTATATGCAAACGACTGGGAAGACTTTCTTTGGTGCTAGGCAAATCCCAAGTAATAGGGATATGAAATATAAAAGATGATAAGATTGTTCTTGTCGTTATTTTATGGAGGAGGAAACACTGTTATTTGAGTTAAGGAATTGTACAAGAGAAACTATTTTGGTTCCCTACTTTTGCAACCTCTTAATTTTTCTAATATGACTTATAATATTATATAATATGGACATTATAAGGATTTATGGGATGAGAGTGTTGATGCTGTGGACAAGAAAGCTTTCACATGCATTTGGTGCTTATGGAGTAAAAGATGCAGAGGAATATTGTATAATACTACGCTGAATTTGAATATGATGTTGAAAAAATTTGACACTGGTTACGGTAAAAAGGTTGCATGATTGATAGTGTATATATTTATTTAATTGTTTCTGTGTTATTTTCTACCTTAGTGGTACTTATGTTGTACTGAATTGTAGTTGTTAAATTTTCATGTGGTAATTTTAATAAAGACCATACTCTTTTAATGAGTGTCATGAGAGTTTTTACATCCATAAGAACTGCCACCTACTCAGGCAGATGGAACAATGATTTAACATATCATCTGAAAGACAATAAAATCAAGAGTGTAGCACCCACCCTAATGTTACACTACAGTGTTAGCAATACAATTACCATAAGTGGGAATAGGACCCATAGCCTTCTGATTTTCCAGCACCACAGGCAAGTATACTACCTTTTGAACCATATATAATATATAATACTCAGTGACTTCAGTTGAAAGAAATGAATCACACTAATCTTAGATTCACTTATTAGAACCTCATCACATACCCTAAATAAAGCACACACCATCAACAACCAAGGACACATGCACACACACAAAATACATACTGTCCTACACCCTAATGCCGAACCTTTTGCTATATCACAAAGATCCAGCATTAAACACTAAAACTCACCCTTACTTCAAAAGATCAAAATTCCATTGTTTGATATATTCTACCTTTGAGAAACTGTGCATTCGACAAAAGCAAACCATCACACTTTCAACAAAACATACGTTTGACAAGTTAGGGGTAACCAGTGTGTGGGTGTGTGTGTGTGTGTGTGTGTGTGTGTGTGTGTGTGTGCGCACACACACACACACACACACACACACACACACACACACACACACACACACACACACACACACACAGTGTCCAGCTGTGCACTGTTGTTTTACTCAAAGCTTGGTAGCTGTGTTTATTTAATAAAGTATAACTATTGGAAAAAGTAATTTTCCAATAATGCAAGTAATAGCTGTGTACCCCACCATATTTTGGTCTTTTATGGTGCAGCAAATGCAGTTTCACTAGCAAGGAATTATTAGGACTAATACACCGGCTTTAATTCAGAGATAAACCTTTATCCAATTAGCAATCATTCCAACAAACAAGCTACTAGTGGATGTCTTCATACAAGTTTTGCGTGTCTGAGATTGTCATTATTTCAGCTGGTGAGTGGATTGCTACTGCTGCTCCATTCTTTTCCACTATCAGTATCTTATGCAATGAATAAGGCTTGTGACTAACAGTTTTCTTTTTAACAGCCAGTTCTTTGCTGGATGACACTGATGACTAAATCATTTTATTTTAAGCCACTGAAAGTGAAATAATGGCAAGGGGATGAAATAAGATTATTGTTGATTAGAGCATTTGGGTGTTAGATGAGAAACAGAAGACTTGGTGACTTCAGAGAAAAATAAGGATAGCTGAATATAAAAGATGACACTTCAGATTTCGCTGCTTGCAGTTCTTGATTACAATGGCAATGGTATTCCTAATCTGCCTGGTTCTGTGTACATGACTGCTTACATAATCTATGATGTACAATGTTTATAAATGTTTCACAAGAGCCAGAGAAGGTTTAGCATTTCTTCTTAGTTAATAATTGGGCATTCTTAAAAGGACCTCTATGAGTTTCTCTGTTAATAGTGGCACTGGATGAGTGCATGAAGCACTCATTCATTTAGCACAAACTCAGGGTCGGCTACCAAAACAACCTGTTCAGACAGTGAGGTGTTGTACCATGCCAGTGAACTGTTACTGACCAGGACCATTTTAATAACCTGTTACTGCCCATCACCATGCCAGTGAACTGCTCCTGAGCAGCCAGGGAACATGGAATTTCAAAGGGTGAAATGGAGCAATTAAATTTGCCCAGTGGTGCCATACAGCCTTGACAGGGAATATTCATATAAAATGAAAGTTAAACCTGGTGGAGATCACCAGAAGGAAGTGGCTCACTGAGATGTCAGAAAAATGTAATCACCTATCCAATGCACCTGAGTGCAGAGGAGCTACAGTAAGAAACACATGAGGCAATGCAGAGCCTGCCATTGCATACACTTGTTCCTAAACCAGCTCTCTATCAGAAGATGACAGACACTGACTGGGCACAGATGGTGTTTAGGGTGTATGTGAAATGTGTTTCACACATGAGTGCAATAAGCGTGCATGCAAGTCCTTTCTCCTCAAAACAAAGGTATGGGTGTTACTGGGTATAATGGCATTTAACATTCTCCAGATCCACATGGGTGATACATGACTATCAACTCACAAATACTGTACAAATTCTTACCATGTTTTGCCAGGCTGGGACCCATGCAAAGTTTCCATACATGGCAGCTGAGAACCTTGCAGTCATGAAAGCCTTCTATGGGACTGAGTAACTCCACAGTTTCCTGGATGCCACTGACTGTGCCCACATTGCTATAAATGCTTCTAGTGGAGACGACTCAGATAAATAATTGAAGCAGAAGTGATGGCCCTCAATGAAGCAGCAGGAAGTTTAGGTAGCTGGGGGCACAATAACTAACATGTTTCCTAACAGCTGATGATACTCTGGCAGTGTGCATAACTTATACACATGGATAATGCATAAGTATATAACCACTTAGAAACAACAGTTTAAATGACAACCACAGCTGCCACAAGGAATAACATACTGCCCTTCAGAAAAGAATTTACCTCTGCAGGTGACAGCAGTTACCCAGTGCAGTAACTGACGGTTTCAATGAGCAACACATACACGCGCGCGCACACACACACACACACACACACACACACACACACACACACACACACACACACACACACACACACACACACACACACACACACACACACACACACACACACACACACACACCAACAGAAAACAACGATCAAGCTCATCTTTAGTCAGCTGAAATCTTAGTTTGTGTACCCAAACTCATCCACTGTGTACTCCAGCGCATGTCTCAGAAAACATCTTGGACGGTCATTGTATGATGACACTGTTTGATGGTCACTGCACAGTATGTTAACATCAAAGCATGGTAGTTCCCCTTCTGGCCTGCTGAAGCTCTATTCTGTAACCTCAGGCACAAGACAACATAAATGAGAGGAAGACGGCACTAAAGATGGTTCTGAGGAAGACCATATCATGTGGAGGGGAGATGTGTCAAGCATGTCCATTCCCTCATCAGGAAGGTCAAATGAGGCAGGAACACAAATATAGATAGGTTTCTAAATGCTGACATCTCTTAGATAATGCACTTCAAAAACTAATCAAGAGAAATACCTTGTTAAGAACACTGTTATTCCATGCTGGGAGTGGTCTAAAGCCTGCTATGTTTTATGGCAACCACTTGCAATTCATTGTACATGCATTTCTGGGCAAGTAGGGTTACCACGTGTCCCTCTGCTCAGGACAGTCCCTGTCTGGGCAGTTGTGTCGTGTGAAAAAAAATAAAATAAAAAATGACAAATGTCCAGAGATTTAAGACAAAATATATTACTTCAGCTTTCTTTAATAGCTGCATAAAAATTATTTTGTATGTGAAACATCTAAATGTTATATGAAACAGTATAAGCAACTCTTTTAATACAAGAATAAACTTCTGTTTTTGGCAAAAAGATGAGGTTCAGACCTTTTCACTGGCTGAGGATATGTGGTTTGTCCTGCAAAATCTCACATTTCTAGAAAAGATGTCTCACTTTGGGCCTTTGAAAAGGCGACAACCCAAAGGGGCAAGGGGGAAATGTACAACACTTCCTAATATGGCATTTGATTCAGTCATTATAAATAAAAACATAGCCCTATCTGGTAGCCTCTTGCATGCACAATACAATATTTTTATTTATTAGATCATCTTAGGTAGTCCCTGATTATAAATGTATTTGTAAGAGCAGGAGGATACAGGGATGTAGAATCCTGCTCTCTGGCAGTTATCTGCACAAACAGCAAAATACAGTAATCTCCAAGTGTATTACCTCGCAGTTAGTTCTGTGCAGCTTCGGGCGTGGCCTGGGTGTGACTTAATTGATGGCAGTGGAAAATCGAGTTTGAGTGACAGGCATGCTAATTTCTGCACTGGAGTGACAGGCATGCTAATTTCCACACTGACTAAAAACCAACATTAAGTAAATACCTAGCACACAAACAACACAAACAAATTCCAAAACAGTAAAAGTCCCCATCACACGTTTGACTGTAACATAATAGACATCAGCATGTGAAACTGTTTAATACACCCCTCAGTGCTACAAAAAATATGATTAACTGCTGCCGGTTTAATTCTAACATGCCCATCAACAGAATAAAAGGGTAGTACTTACACCTGCTTTTACAGATTATTAACATTATTATCACCTTCTCAATCTCCGGACAGCACAATATTTGCAATGGTTTTCATGAATAAAATAAATGGTACGATTCAAGGAAATCTTTGTGTGCATTGGTATGATTTGACTCATCTTTGTGATTACTTAAATTCTGTGAATATTATATGGTTTTCATGAATAAAATAAATGGTACGATTCAAGGAAATCTTTGTGTGCATTGGTATGATTTGACTCGTCTTTGTGATTACTTAAATTCTGTGAATATTTTATGGTTTTCATGAATAAAATAAATGGTACGATTCAAGGAAATCTTTGTGTGCATTGGTATGATTTGACTCGTCTTTGTGATTACTTAAATTCTGTGAATATTTTATGGTTTTCATGAATAAAATAAATGGTACGATTCAAGGAAATCTTTGTGTGCATTGGTATGATTTGACTCATCTTTGTGATTATTTAAATTCTGTGAATATTATATGCTTTGAAATTTTGATGGCTTGCCTTGAATAAAAAAAGAATATTATATGCTTTAGTTGTGTGAATTCAATAGTTTTTCTGACTGCTATGGCAGGAGTCAAATGAATATTCATGCGGGTGCAGGGTCCGTGCGGCTAGAGGCGTGTTTGGGGTGGGATTTGCTACTGCGCATCCTGGGAGGTACTACACTTGGAGATTACCCAAAATACTTACGTAATACTAATCTATTTAGCACGGCTACGTGTAAGCCAAAAATATTAAAAGTAAGTGATATGTACACAAGGCTGCAAGGGCAACTTTTACTAACAGAGTCCAGTAAATAATACATGCAATAATTCACACTGAAACTCAAGTAGTGAATACCTGCAAGTATGTAGGTATCACCAACTGCATTCTACTGATTGTGCAGCAATCTGGTGAGTTGTGAAACTCAATAGCAGACAAAATGAAATCCACTGTTTGCTACTTTTCCTAAAAAAGCTCTCTCCTGGATACCACTTTGTGTTTTATATATTGTTGAACCAAGCAGGGATGTGTAGCAGCAAAAGCCACCTGTTAGGAGTGCAACTGCACAAAAAACAGGCAAAACAGAGAGTTTTTTTTTATTTATTGAGTAAACATCTGTGGGTTTCAGTAGAGAAGTATTTAATTACTTGTTAAATTATAGGTTTATTAATTGAAAGTAGTAGGAAAAGGTCCTAGTTTTACAAGAAATACAATTATAAAAAGATTAAGCGTAATTGCTATTTTACATTGCTCAGGGCTTGATCTCATTCTATTTACTGAAAGAATGTGAGCAGGACTGCTGAATAAAATCATGCTTATTGTAGTTTGAGACTAGTTATGGTGAGTGAGAAAACATGACTGTGCAGGAAAACATTAATAGTCTGCGCATGTGTCAGAATACAGTGTTAGATTCATTTTGTTTCATACCCTAGCAACACTTTCAGCAGGCCTTCACAATGAAGATACAAAAAACCAGCCAAGCAAGATAATTTAAACTTGACAGAATGCCAAGTACTGTAGGGCGGAAACCATGGCAACCTTCAAAAGCCCTGCTCTGCATTCAGAACTCATTAAGAGACAGAATAGGCTAAATCTTTTTGGCACCGTCTCCAAATATGAGAATCTCACTAAAATGGAACAGCAGAATCATAGTGCAAAAGTAAGAAAGCAAGCGTCATGATTACTGGTGTAAACTGTTAAACTGATCAAGACTGAGAACAGTGATTTCTCTCACGCATAGCTAGTTTCAGCACATCTTAAATCATTTTAAGCATTTAAATAAACTACTGTAAGATGTAATGTGAAGCGTGTTTTAATAAAGTTACAAAAAGCTACTTACACCTCAGTGTAGAAAACACAACACTAGACAAAGACTGTTCACCTCATTTTGAAATGGACATTTTTGTTTTATTTACTGTAACAATGGTAGTGGGACAGGCACTAAATAAACACCATAAGTCATCCTGTTTGCTTCTGAAACCAAGCCAAAGTCACATGCATCTTTAGAAAACAGCTCTGCAGGCCTCCACCCATTTCCAACTTTTCTGAAATGTATTTGTTTGTTTGTGAACTGTATCCTGTGAGTGATATGGCTTATTTTTATACATACAGAAAAAATATGAAAATATTCATCCAATATATACGCACTGAGAAACTGAGTAGACAGGTAAATACTGTATAAGTAAATATGAAGCTGCAGACAGCATGGAATAAGTCCCGTGCACTTCTCATAAACTGCATATGTTAAATTTTCTCAAGAATCGTTGTTGCCCCTAAGCTGACCAAAGGTATTAATGGCCACCATCTTATTTGTTTCCTCTTTGAAAGAAGAGACTATGTTTCAGGTTCCCAGGAAGATTCAGAGGGACACCACTTTGTAGGGTCAGGATCTAATTATTACGCTATATTTACTGATCTCTACTCACCCATCTTACATATACCAGCCATCCGTTATCTGATGAATCAGTGAGGCCTTAAATTTGACATCTCCTCCCTTTCATTTTTCAGACTATAAATGTCCAGTCCTGCAGGGTTCCTTAATATTTTAACCCCTCTTCTACATCTCCTTACCCATGCTTGCAACACTCCTCCCATACACTTTCCACTAGTTTGATGCCTTTTTTTCTGGAAAATCCAGAACTGTTTGTAGTATTCCAAACACTTCATTACTACCACTTCGTTCTATGGATGAAAGGTATGGTTTTGTTAGATTTCTTATACTGCACAGTATGAGAAAATCAGTGGATAAACATCCCTTCCATTTCTTACCCCTTTTCCAACTTTCATGATTCCAACCCCAAGCTCCTCCTACAAAGTGCATGGTTCTGCACTTTTTTGTTTTAAACCTATTGCCATTTATCTGTGCACACTACTATTTACACTGTTTCTCACTAAAGGCTACTAAGTCCCATTCCCCAGCTACCATACTGATTTTGCTGTAGCCAGCAGAAAGATTCTGCCATTAACTTTAGCCATTATATCAAGTACAAAAATATTAGTAAGGGTGGATCAGCAGGCTGTGCAATTAACTTTAATGGCAGAGTGTTAGAAAGACTGGAGTTCAGTCCTCACATCAGGCACCTGTATTCTTATTTCAGTCTTGATGGCAATGCAGTATATGAGTTGAACATTGCTATTATAATGGTAGCCATGTGAAATGTCGGGACCCACTACGATGAGTCCTGAAACATGGAGACTGAATGGCTGAAAAGACGGGCACACATACCACATCTGAGATAGCCATTTCCTGGAATGATCCCTTTTCTCCAAGGTATGGCAACCTCGGAGTTGATATATACAAGTTTGGGGGAATGGGGGGACACAGGAGCTTGACCTCCTGCACAAAGAAGTTTAAAGGAAAAAAGTAAGGTTCAAGATTTGCTCTTCTCCTGGACTCTTCATCTTGTTTTTCTTTTTCTTTTTTTTTTTTTTTTTTTGGTGTGTCGGCACTTAGTATTTTAAGTACCAATATATCAATTGGGAGCCTTTATAATTAGGTTGAAATTAATGACCCCATAACCCTTGTCTGTGAAGAGCATGGAACTTTATTAGCCTGTTACTTATAATATAAACCCCACCAAATAACATGAAGAAATCAGATATTGTCTCATGTTAATGGAACACAAACTCAAATTATTACTTTTCTCATATTATACCTTGCGAATACAAACATTTTTCCTCAAATCTTTCCACTTCCCTTCTTCTGCCTCTTTTATGATACTTCAGCATAACAGAATTTTCTCAGTTATTTATTTTTATTTATTTATTGCATTTATTTACAGGGAAAGTCCATTGGGCCTAAAAAAGCCCATTTTTGGTGGAGGCCTGGGGAGAAAAGCTCCGACAAGAACATAGATGCAGAAAAAAATTAAACATTAATTGGTACAGAAGTAGCAACAGTGTTACACATAGTGGTTACAATAACACATACAAAATATATACATAAAAGCAGGAATTTAGTTGGTTGCCAGATGAATTCAGAGTGGTAAAAATGGAGATAAATGAATTAGCATTATTGTACCAGTATCAACAAGTGATGAAAGAAAAAAATAAATAAATATGGAGAAAGTATCATCAGTCACTAGTAATAAAAAGCATAGGAATTTAGTTATAATACAAGGAGAAGGAAGAGGATAGGTTATAGAGCAGGTACACAGCCAGGAAGACGAGATGATTTTTCAGTATTTGTTTGAAGCTGGTGGTGCTGCCCATGTTTTTTATAGAAGGAGAAAGCGAGTTCCATAGTTTCTTCTAATAAAGATTCTGATGTAACATCAAACTGTATCTGACTTTCCACATGTTCAGATTTAATTACTATTAAACCATTTGTTGTAGATAGCTCTGTTAGGTGCACGTCATTATGTAATTTTTTGAGATAGATTTCTTACTATTTAATTTGGTTTAAATTACACCTGTATAAAATACTATTCATAAAATAAAAACACCCCACAAAGTTCCAGAAAACGCTTCATGCTATAGGTGCTCCCAGAGAGCTGCATGTATTATACATACCATGTTTGTCCATTGCCCTTTTATAAGTTCAAAATGCCATATTGCCATTCTTATTTGAGAATTAAAGTGTAGTTAGCCCAAAAAACAATTGAATTAAGAATCTAGTTGTTGCAGATGGAAAGCAGTTTTTTTTTGCAAGGAAGTACCCATGCCATGGAGTAGGTTGCACACTCCATACCCTGCTACTTATATGTATAGTCACTCTGACATTGTTTTTACCTCAGTGAATGGTGAATTCTGTAAGACATAACAGTTTTATATTCCCCCTAACTGCAGTTAAATTTTCACTATTGCAAGGCACACACTTGCATTTTTCAAACCCCATTTGCACATACACACTAGTAGCTGTATATGCCATACCTTCTTCACATAAATTGCAATTACCCAAGGAGAATGAAGTAGCCCTGCTAGTTCACATTGCAACACTTTCTTAGCTCAAGTATGGTTATAAAGTCCTTGAAAGAAAAAAAAAACTCTTGGTTATGAAGTGCAGTTTTGGCCAGAATAAGTCCATGTTTCTAAACACTATCTAACACTTTTATGGGTATTCACCCAACGCATATGTGTGTGTTTGTATATGTGTCTATTATTAGTGGTAATGTAGATATAATCTGATCTATAAAAATATAATGTAATCATTATAGAATATTTCCTCTTGTTAAGCAAAATAGTTTTGAAGCATGACCCAGAAATAGCAAATATACTGTTTACAGTGTTTATAAATAGTGCTCAAAGCATCACCTTGAAATAGTATAAATATACATTTAAGCTGATTATACTTCTTTCCCCTTGACCAGCTGAAGAAAAGCAAAGGCACTCCAATTTTCAAGAGAAAGTCACTATAATTCAGCTAAGCTTTAGTTAACATCAGGCACTTAAGGTAATGTCTGTGAGATGAACAAGTGACCTGTCTAGGTCCATTACACAAAACAAGGTTGGGGTAAGATCTCTTACCCAAGGCTCAGTGGCATCAGCGTAACGGTCACTTAAGGCCAATGTCTGGTTTGAATAGTCTGAGACAGTGGACAGCAAAAGTCATCAACATATATTTGGAAATTCTTCTCTGATCATCATAGTCATAGGCCACATGCTAGCTCCTGCATAGTTAACCTAGTCACTCATCCTCTGTAAGTACCCTGATTGTCTATCTGTAAACAATGACATGGTCTAAGTCATCCATCCATTTATATATCACGGAATGGTCGCTCTTGCATCTATGGTAGAATTAGGCTATAATCTCTTATCCTGTGATGGATGAGTCAGGTTACTTTTGCATTTGGAAACTTGTCATCTAGTCCTTTATGAATGTTATTTTTTTTTAATTGATCCTAACATATTTTGGCTGGTCATCAGCTTATTTTTTATGCCACTAATTTTTGGGGCACTTCTGAAACCATTAAAAATAGATGGAGTTTGCTGCAAATACATCTTCAGAATTTTCAGTCCTTCAATGCTCATTAAAATATTTTCTTGCTGATTATTACTATTTATCAGAGTGCCCATCATTACATTTTCTGTTTTACATCTGGAAGCAGCTATGATGATTTTTTGAAGGGTTTGGGAACTCTTTAGATTTTAAGGAAACACTTTTGCAAGACAAAACTCTTGCCATTTCTATAGCTACAGTTATGGCTGGGGTTATCATAATGGTTAAGGTGTTTACCTCACAGTAAAGAGGTACAAGATTTGATTCTCTCTAAGGAGAAATCGGATTGGTTTAAAATGGTCCATAATGGTAGCCAGACTAGTAAATACCTATGGAGAAGTTTTTTTTCACAATCTTCCATCAAATTTTTAGTGCATCCATTTTCTTTCATTGTATTTTTTACTCCAGTCAGTCACTAAAATGTTTCCTGAGGACTTCATGGCTCTGTATTTCCAATCCTTGGTGCAACCTTCATTTTTACCTGATTTGAGGCCTAGGTGGATCATCTTGAACTTCTCTTTTGCCTCCAGGCTTGCAAAGCTTTTGCTATGAACTGGGTAGCTGCACAGTCCCTTATTAGGTTTTACCAGTTTAGTAAAGCAACTGTATGGTTACAGCATTCAGACTCATTCACATTAAAAAGTTTATGCCTCATTTAGTTCTTTTGGCAAGTTGTAATACTCCTTTGTATACCCTTATGTCACTGATATTTTTCCTGGTGTCTTGTTGGCAGTGATAATGCATTGTTTTCACAAACTGAAAATAAATTGCCTGCTCACTTTTAATTGCTAAATTAATTTTCTTCCATGCAAATGATACTCATCATGACCAATATACATATACAGATCTAAGAGATATGTTCTGGAGTGTTGAGACCTTAATCATGCCTTAAGGTTTATTACACCGCCAGACTCAATTTGAAATAAACAGATTTGGTCGAATGTCCAGTTCTATGGCCAGTTGTACTCCAGATACCTTTTGAGGTGACCAATATGTCTCAGTAATTATTTATGAAACTCCCAAGTACTCAGTGCATTGTATTTCACATTTATTATCAGATTCAGGTTCCATTTCAGGCATGCCATCTAAACTGTCTAACTTGCACACTGCAGTGGGGTTTAAGTGCATTTTCCTGTATTTAATATTTGTTAATCTGCTGTTTGCCTACATTATGATTGTGGCACTTCATAGAGATTTTTATGAGCCAGCAGTCATAACACAGTGCAGACTTTGCCAGAATGAAAACATGGTAGTACCTAAACACTTTTGGTAGCTGCTTACCTAACATAATAAACATAATACTCATAAATGTTTTGCTTTCACTCCTTCACATCTTTTGCAGTCCTTTCAACAGTTTTCTTGGGGACTGTTATCAGTAATGATTTTGATGGCAATTTTACACTTGTGCACACACGCAAACACACACACATAAATATATGTTCTCATTATGTTTACCACACGTTAGGATTCCTTTAATATTTTAGTCAATGTCCATCTACATAGCTCTTCTACATATTAAGAAACAAGTTGCACTTTCCTTTCATTTCACTAATGAAATATAAAGCATTCAGCTATTACAGATAGCTTTGGATACAAAAGGTTTTGCAACATATATATGGTGTGTTGTGGACGTTTATAGTGTCACAAACTATGTAACAAGCAAGATGTTTTATGCCTAAATTCATTAGTAATGGCAGAACTTTCTTTGTGTATTCAACATTATTGTATTCACACTACAGCTGTATTCTTTAGTACATACTCAGCATGATTTATTATTTCAGTGACTCAAGCAGGTGGCCCACCCAAACACTGCTCACAAACTTTTCCAGAACACAAACATTTCTTTTTTCAACAGAATAATTTTTCTACTCATAAATATCACATGAATATCATTATTAAATAAACAACCATCTATAATGCATACTACATTATTACCAGTTTATTAAAATAGCTTATTTTCTTTAATATGAGTACTGTAAAATGTTTAGAAGTTTTGAATACTTAGCTCTGAGGGTTTAACATATATTGTTAACATATTCATGAACAGTCTGTCAAGGAAAAAGAATGAATTAATATTTCATTTTGGCATGTTCATCAAGTAAGCTCTTTAATTATGGAAAATAAACCGACTTCCTTTTGCACACTCTGATGCAGAACTTTTATATTATGAGTGAGTCTCTAATCATAACCATCTTTGTATGTTCTCAAGACATACATGTGAAGAATTTTGTTTCCAGAGTGAAGCAAAGAGATGAATCTTAACATCTATATTAATTATGACTGAAGACATGAGCATAATTATTTGATTTACATGAAACTTTAGCTACCCCAATGTATTACTAGTTACAGAAAAAAGTATAGGAGCACACAACTTTGAAAGCTGTAACATACTTAGGCCCTCCTCACAGGCAGTGGCCAAAAGTGGTGTATTTCTAGAGTATGTAAAAAGCAGCAATGCTTTATACTTTACATGCTGCAAAACACACACACACACGCACGCACGCACGCACACACACACACACACACACACACACACACACGAGCGCGCGTGCGCGCGCGCACTAACAAAAGAACAATGAAGTGTGGCAGTCCAAAGTGTTCCACAGATTTTAAAACTGTTTTAACATCCAAGCTCTGTTTTGTGGTGGCTGGCAGTACCTGTAATTTATGGTCTAGTGTGAGACCCGAGCTTAACAATGCTGAAAGGTGCTTAACAAAGTTTTGGGAAGCACCTTTCCTATGAAATAAAGATTTTTAAGAATATTGTCTTTTCTCAGATTTGAAAAGTACTCACAGCTCTCTATTTTCCACATAAACTGTTTTGTACCACATGGTCTTTTCTGTTGACAGAAAACTTTCCCAGTCTTTTTTTTTTTAATAGGCAGTAGTATGTTATATGTAGAGGCCCCAGTGTACTAGTCAACCAGGGCTCCCCTCTTGCAATTACCTGCCTTGTTTCAGAAATAATGTTCACAATCATTTGAGTCTGCACAATTCATTTCATTAAAGCAAGCTATTTAAGTTGCCTTTGTTTCATGAAAGCATTGATCCTAGTGGTACCCAGGTGTATATTAGATCCTCGAAAGCTGTAAACAGGAAATGTTATTTACAGTAAAAATGCAGTGCAGCGAACTGTAAATAGGGAGATCGCACTATAATGAAGATTGGAAAATTTGCCCTTTCCTCACTGTGGTACAATCTTGGAGTTGGTATATATGATTAGTGGGGGTGTGGGAGGTTCAGCCCCTCCAATAGCAAATTCGATGTACAGCATTTTCATTGTAAATAGTGTTCGCTGTTTACAGCTTTCGAGAATAGAATATAG
This sequence comes from Protopterus annectens, assembly GCF_019279795.1. Taxonomy (NCBI): domain Eukaryota; kingdom Metazoa; phylum Chordata; order Ceratodontiformes; family Protopteridae; genus Protopterus; species Protopterus annectens. The sequence continues at coordinate 881,101,750 of NC_056725.1, forward strand.
ACCCGTGGTACGCTGCCATCAAACTTTATAATATGGCTCCCTATTGAAATGTCAGCACTAGAAATGCTGAGTGCCTGCCGACACAATAAAAAAAAAGACCAAAAATTCAGGAGAAGAGAGAATCTTGAACATTGTTCTTCTCCTTTAAACTTCCTATTGGCAGGGGAGCGAGCCCTATCCCTGTCCGCGACCCCTAAAACTAATATAGAGTAACTTTAAGATTACCATACCTCAAAAAAAAGGAAATATTCTGGGAAATGGTCATTTCTGACTCATATAGTAAGTCTGCTTTTTCGGCAATTCAGTCTCTGTCTTTCAGGACTCAGTCTAGCAGGTCCTGACGTTTCAAATTGTTACAAGATAATATTCATGCCACTAGATGCCATATTTGTTAACCCAAGACTTCTCTACCATGATGAGGTATTATATTTCTTTTCTTTTCTTTTTATCATCTCCTCCTCTGAGACTTTTGTCAGGAGTTGATGAAAATCACCTACATGTGTTGTTTTTATTCTGTGTTGCTGAAGATCTAAGATGCAGCTGTACAACATACCATTAAAAAAGACACACCAGCTCAGGCAGGCCTTGCTCTGTTTATTGCTACTTGAACTGGATAGAAAAGTGTGTCTCAGGCAGGGGGCAAAACCATGTGTATCATATTTGCATCTGCCCATTAGTACAGGTATATACTATACCAGCTTTCCTTGGAATCCTGTGTATAATCTCTATTGCCTTATGTATTTTAATTGCCTTTTACACCCAATCTTTTGTTAGACATCATCCGCAAAAATTTAGATTTATTCAAGAACTGTAATGTACAAAAGTCACTTTGTCCAAGAATTTAACAGAACAACCATTTACAAAATAGTATTTGTTCATAATTATTTGATCTGATACTGTATTATTATAGCAATAACCCACGCCTGGGTGTGGGTAATGTTGGATTTACCCACGGCTGGCTTGGTTTGGTCACGAGGGCGAAGCCCGAGTGGCCAAACAAAGCCAACCATGGGTAAATCCAGCATTACCCACACCCAGAAGTGGGTTATTGTTATTATACAATGACATTATTTAAGAAAAAAATAATTACTTTTCTTAAATAACGGCATTGTATAATGCCTCCTTGCTGCCCTTCCGCAGCTGTCTGGTATTCTGCGGCAGTTCTGATGTACTGAGCATGCATATACTTACACAGTACATCAGAGCTGTGGGCAAAAGCAACGGAGAAAGCAAGATCTCCATTGCTTTTTACAACCTGTCTCGCTATGTTAAACGAGTTTAACATAGCGAGACAGCTTTAAAAAAAGCAACGGAGAATCTCCGTTGCTTTTTTTAAAGCTGTCTCACTAGGTTAAACCCATTTAACATTGCGAGACAATTTTGAAAAAAGCAACGGAGAAAGCAAGATCTCCATTGCTTTTTAAAGTGTCTTGCTATGTTAAATGGGTTTAACATAGTGAGACAGCTTTAAAAAAAGCAACAGAGATGCTCCGTTGCTTTTTAAAAAATCTGTCTCGGTATGTTAAACTCGTTTAACATAGCGAGACAGGTTGTAAAAAGCAACGGAGATCTTGCGTTCTCCGTTGCTGTAAAAAAAAAAAAGAGTTATACTAATGGAAAAAGTCTGGGCAACCGGACCTTTTTCCATTACTATAACTCTGATTTACAACGTGCACACTGAACAATCAGCGTGCACGTTTTGGAATATTAATGGGGGGTAGTTGTATAACATATTTCTCATCACATCAATTTACCTTCTACACAGTTTCTTGTCTTTTATTACTGCTACTCATTCCCTTCTATCAGTTACACCATGACAGATTAAAAAAAAATGTAATTCTAACAAAGGTGAATGTAATATGCAGCAAGAAATTAATTCATGGAAACAATAACTTCCCTCATATCTTTTCAAATAAATAATTTCAAAAACAGGCATCAATAAAAGATAATAATGCATAATCCAGTGCTAATTGCACTAGATAGCTGGTGCTAACATGGCAAAATATTTGCAATTGATAGGTTTTAATCAAATACACCATGTTCCTTACTATTCGAATAGATTCAGATATATAGTATGTGCCACGTATGACCAGTGAGCAGAAAAATACTAGGAAAAGTCCAGGTTCTGATTCAGACAGCTGTGAAGAAATTCTCTCAAAATTGTATGTTACTGGGTACCAGGTGGGAAGCTGATACAAAGAACATAAATGTGAATTACACAAATACAGGTGCCAAAACAATTCTGAGACCAGAGTATTGTATATCAAGGCTTTCACAGAAGCAATATCACTATGCAGGTACAGGGGTGCAGTAGCAGAAGGGAGTCCAATGTCTTGGTATAAAATATTCTTTCAGCCATGACTCTAACATTTGTACACATAAAGTAACATCTGTGTTCTTCTTTCATCATGTCTGTTGTAGATCACCACTGATATTATGGAAGAGCAGAACAGTGTCTGCTCTTGCAGGCAACAATATCTATGCTTCATCTTTATCTCTCTCTCTCTCTCTCTCTCTGTCATATGTTTATTGGTTAATACTAGACAGGCAGTGTGGACGACCATATATAGCACCACAGAAAATGTGACTTGATCATGAAAACGTCATTTGATCATTTGTGGGGTTACCTCTTCTTCGCACTAATGAATACTACTAACCCCTAGGTATATTTATGTGACCCCATCTAATTGTTAAGAATTAAGTTGAAGGAGTATAAGGTGTTAAATTATTTAACATGCAAGGAAAGCTTGCTCCACATGTACAGAATCCTCTGGTCAATAAATCTTCCCCTCCAATAAGTCTTACTTATCTTATGATGAAAAGATGAGAGTTTTTTAATAAATGTTACTAACATATATGCATTTCTGAGGTAGAGAACATTTCATAAAACATGATATTTCACAGCCTAAAATGCAAGCCAGAGATCTCTAAGTAAGACTCTGCATGAGCTGTAAAAATAAATACATAAAAATATATAAAAATAAATAATATATTTTTTATTCTGTCCAGAAAGCTAAAGTAGCTTAGCCCTTTGATTCTCTTGTCGAGATCTTTCAAGCTGGGATATACGTTTGTTAATATACACAGTAATCAAAACATTATATATTCAATGAGCACTCTAACAAGGGAGGAATATTATAGGTTCATAGGTTCATAGGTTCATACTAGGCTATCTGCCCTAGGGCATTTATAAGCCTAGCCAGAGTGTGTTTGGCTTTCGCCACCCATTTTAAATTAATTTTGCTATGCCTTTTTTCGAGGTTAGTATACTGTGCCTCTGTCTAACAGTGACACAGAAGTGATACCCGGAGTAAACCTATGATCTCCCATCCACTCATCAAGATTCCTCTTGAAGAGAGTCAATGAGGGACTCTGCCTAACCTGGACTGGGATTTTATTCCAGAGTGAAGGGAGCCTCTGGGTTATGAATCTGTCCCTCCAGCATGTCCTATTTATTTCAGTGCTGAGGTTCAAGTCTCTCGAGCACGTAGCTCAATGGGATTTGGATTTTCTGAGGTGCAGCATGTCCATTAATTCCAGGTTGGACATGGCTTTATACGTCAGGCACAGATCGCCTCTGAGCAGGCGGTATGCCACTGAATAGAGCTGGAGTTTCTTTAACCGGGCAGCATATAGCATCTGTTTGAGCCCTTTGATCCTCTTGGTGAGGTACTTTTGGGGTCTTTTCAGTTGCTGCAGGTATCTGGTAAGGTACATCCCAAAAGGGGCATTGTACTCAATTATGGGCCTGATGAGGGATGAGTAAAGAGGCACAATGACCTCCCCTGATGTAGATGTGAATCCCTTCATGATTAGGTGGGCTATATAAAATGTTTTTTTAACCACTTTGGCCACGTGGTTGTCAAATGAGAGATTGCTATCATCTTGGGTCCCCAGGTCCCTAATTACTTCTTCTGTACTTAATGGATTACCACCTATGTGGTCATTTGTGAGCACTTTGCTTTTGCCAAAGGGGATGACTATACACTTCTTGGCGTTTAGCTTGAGGCCATGGCTCTGGCACCAGTTGTCTGTTTCTATGAGGCCCTTTTGGAGGATGGTTGTGTCGGCTGGAGAGTCGATTATGGCGCCCAGTTTGCAGTCATCTGCAAACTTGGTCAGCCACAGTCCTTCCGTGTTGGCCTGTACCTCCGAGAAATATATAACGAACAAGAGAGGTCCCAGGACTGAGCCTTGTAGGACACCACTTGTAACTGGTTTGGAGTCTGACATGGCTCCAGCAATTCTAACCATGTGGGTTCTGTCCTTGAGCCAGTTTGCAACCCATCTAGTGACATAGGGGTTTATATTTAAGCTGGTGAGCTTATCTATAATGCCCGAGTGGGGTATTGTATCGAAGGCTTTTGCGAGGTCCATGTAGGCTGTGTGGACCACCTTCCCCTCGTCAATGGCCTTGGTGACTGTTTCAAAGAAATCGACCAGGTTTAAGAGGCAGGATCTGCCCTTAACAAAGCCGAACTGGGTAGGATCCAATGTCTGTAGGTCCCCAATATCTTTATTTATGAGGTCCATGATGATCCTTTCCATAACTTTGCAGACCAAGCTAGTCAGGCTTATGGGGCAATAGTTTCCAGGATCCGTTGAGGCACCACCTTTGTGGAGAGGGACCACTGTTGCTGTCGCCCTCTTTGGGTACATATCCTGTAGTAAGGCTGAGATTGAACAGTAGTTTTATGTTTGGGTTTAGCTCTTCTTGGAGTTCATGTAGGATGCAGCCTGGGACACCGTCTGGTCTCATTGATGCTGTGTTTTTTGCTTTGGAGAGGGCGGCTCTTACCTGAGCATCTGAGATGTCAGGGGGGCAGCACTCTGCTGGGATAGATATTTGCCCTTTTGGTGGAGAGGGGTGGAGAAGTTTGTGCTGAACCTGTCAGCTAGGATGTTGGCAATGTCTGTGAGTTCGATGTATTTTTTGTCATTTTGTACTAATTCTGAGCAGATCTGGGAATTCCCACCCAGGTTCCTAACATAACTAAAGAAAGCCTTGTGATTATCCTTAGTGTCCTGTGCAATTTTTCTCTTGAAGCTGGCCTTAGAAGATTTTATGAGTGCCCGTAGTTTTTTGCTAATACTGATCAGAGATGCCTTCCCTTTTTGGGATTTTGCTCTATCATGTAGTAGCTTCCTCCTTCTATTGTATAGTTTGTTTATGGCTGGGGTCCACCAGACAGGATGTCTGCCTTTGGAGGATTGGGTCTTGGTTTTATTTGGGATTGCATGATCCATGCATTCCTGAAGGTGTTCATAGAATGCGTTTATAAAGGATTCTGCGGTCTGGGCCGTATTTTGCACAGGCTCGGGGGCTTTGAAGGATTCCACCTCAGTTTTGAAGAGTGTGAAATTTGCTTTAGAGAAATTTTTCACTATGGTTTTCTGGGCAGGGGGTGGGATCGGGATGTGAATATCCAGTGAGATTAGTTTATGGTCTGATCTTACCAGTGAGGGATACACTTCTGGTCTGGAGCATAGAGTCCCCATGTTGGTGATGATCAGGTCCAGTATGTTTTCTCCTCTTGTGGGAGTGGTAACAAGCTGTTCCATAGCATTTGAGTTTATAAATTCTAGGAACCTTTGGGCTAGGGTGTTGGAGCTAGAGTAATGCTCCTAGTCTATGTTTGGGTAGTTGAAGTCGCCCAATATACTGGTGTTTGGAGAGACCTTCATATTTTCCGGTGTTCTCAGGAAGGCCGAGTGGGGTTCCTGGGTTTGGGAGGGTGGTCTGTAGCAGGCTATAAACTGGAAGGCAGTTTTACCCACTGTTAGTTGCACATGGATAGTCTCTGTTGCTTCGTGCTGTGCCACCAACCTGGAGGTGTGGGTATCTTTGACAAATATTGATACTCCCCCTCCTTTTGTGGTTCGGTCCAAGTTTTGGGGCCGAAAAGTATGGTATGAGGTATAACCTGGTAGTGCTGGGGTGCTTGCGGGAGCCTTGAACCAGGTTTCTGTTACTGCACAGATATCGATGTTCTCCATGCTAAGGAGAGTTTTGAGTGCGTGCATCTTGAGGTTTAGATATATTATATTAGACATTATATTAGGGAAAAATACTTCTTTGGATGTTGAGGATATACTTTTGATAATTAACTGGACAATGAAAAGAAGATTTCCTTAATGTGACGGATATTAAAGGGCAGTAGGTTTTTGATGGACAGTGCCTAGATCACTAACAACTGTATCAACTTTAAATGGGGCACCATTTTGTTTATGTGATAGTTAGTGGGAATTACATTTTTTCTCCAAATTTGACTATACTACATTTCTTCATGTTGAGTCTAAGATAATGGTTAGAACACCAGGCGGATAATATAAGAGTTTAGGGGAATCAATAACAGTACTCAGTTTGCAGTCACTGATCAAACATAAAACTGGCATTTGTCTTCACATGAGGACATTAGATGCCGATGAGAAGGGGACCCGGCAGGAGTCCAATGAACTTCAGTAGTGACTATAAGTCTCATCCTCTTTGTATGATCAGAGAGCCAGTTAGCAATCCATCAAGTAATATGGGGGTTGATGTTTAAGCTGGTAAGTTCATGAAGAATGCCTGAATGGGGCTTCCTACTGAATACCTTAGCAAGGTCTAGATAAGTGGCACAGACAGAATAACTCTCATCATTAGTATCAGTCACACTTTAGAAAAAGTCAGCCACATTAAACAAGTGAATTATACTTCTCCCAAAACCATACGGACTAGGACTGAGTTTTTTTTTTAAGGAATTACTGTTAATGACAATGACTATGACCCTCCTCAGTTGATAATACTAATGAGGCTAATTGGATGATAATTTCCAGGGCGAGTTACAAAGCTGCTGTTCTCAAGAGCTCAGACACATACCCCATGGAATGGCTATGATTAAAAATCTTAAGGGGGAATTCATCACTAACATTTTGTGTTATTCACAAGGTAGCCTGGGATATTCTCCAGGCTCAATGACATGATATTTTCCTGCTTTCATAACACCTTTTAGGATCTAGCCCATAGACATAATGGTTGAAGTAGTGTTAAAAGAGTCAAGGGAGGGAACACTGGGCTATGAGGGAGAACAAGAAGGACAAGTTTGAGCAACAATTTTCAGCCAGGTCATTTACTGTAGTTCTGGCATTAGAGGAGGTGGTACTGTTCCCATCACGTTCTGAGCAGTATTGGACAGTACTTCTAATATTCCTAATACAGCTGAACAAAAGCCTTGTGATTATTCCCTGAAGACTAAGCTGTCTGCAGTTAACATTCAGCCTTACTCTCCCTAATGATACATGTATGATCCATCCAGAGCTACTTATCCTCCTCCTTCTCACTAATAAAGTGATGTTTTTATATGTAGCATCCGTTTATCTGAGAGTGCTACCACTGGGTTTTGCTCTTGAATTTCCCACAATGCATATGTCTAATAGGTACTGACATCTATACTTTGGTTGAGAGCGCAACAAAAAAATGGGTACATGTGATGGTTTCAGAGATCAATTCAGCACGGGACAAAGCCCTCTGAAAATTCTTAAGGCTTTTGGATAGTGATATAAGGCTGGTTTTGCCTGAAGTCTCGAATGTAGTTGGATTTGTAGGCATTTTAGTACTAGTTTTGAGGAAAAAAAGTGACAGTCTGGTTTTAAGATTCGATCAGTGTTGGGATAAAATTAGTAGAGTTTCAGGCAAAGGCAACATTTGTAAGGAAAGGTTAAGTATATTTCTCCATCTCATGTCAACTAGGACAATTTGGTCTGTGGAGTTGATTTTAATGAAATCTAAGAAATGCCGGCTGAATTCCTGGCTACTTTTCTAAGACTCCCAAATTGATCGATGGATAACTAAAGCTAGCTAGAATTAGAGTATTGGGATTAACTGATATGGAATCAAACATGTCAAGGTACCTACTGTGGTCCTCAAGTGATACTGAAGAGGAGCTATAGTTCGCAATGGCACAGTAATTGAATTTACTAAATGTGACCAAAATACAAGGAGCCTAAATTCAGAATCCTGATGTATTTGACACGCATTGGTATCTGAGTGAATCAACACTTAACCTGTTAAAAAGGGAGTGTTAACAGAAGAGACAAACCAAGACATAGCTGAATTTGTGCATCAGGAAAGTGTCCAAATCAGGCAATAATATTGTTTGGACTCCTAACAATGAGCATAGCTATTTTAATTGAGGCTGGATTAGAATTTAGCAGTTTGAGATGTGTAACAAATGAACAGTGCCTAAAAAGGCACAATGGGGACAGAAAACATGTTAGCTAATACATGGAGGCCTTAAAGATAGTGGTGATGTCCATCCTTGGCGAAAAATACTGGCCTCTCAATCATCACCTCCCTTAACGACACTCATTGGCTTCTCCTGGAATGATACTAGTTAGTAAGCCAATTGCTTTATTCACTGATTTTTGTCTGAAATTGTGGAATCATTCTCAATGAGGGCATGAGAAGATAGGTGAAGGCTGTTGGCCTAGCCAGATAGAATTTTGTAGATAATTCTATCATTTGTAAATATTAATGTAAGCCACAGGCTTGTTCTCTTAACTGTGAAAAGACTGCATTGGATATTAAACTGCAAAAATGTAACAGCAGTGTACTCTGTTGTAAGAAAGCTAAGTCAAACATTTCATGACTGTCTTTGATGTTAAAATTTGTAGGTGATATGTCCAGAGGGAGGCATCCTGCCTATTGTTTTAAGGCCAGAGTTAATGGCTAGAATTTGCATATATAAATGTCCTTTATTGCTCTGGTTTCTGACCAGGTGTAAAGAATGTAAATGCAGTTTCTGTTAGCCTGGGAACACCAGAGAAGTATGAAGAATGATGTCATGTGAAGCAGCTCTGTGTTATCAATTTAAAGCAAGAGAATCAGAGAGCTCGGAGCATTTTGTCTTGAGGACTTCCAACATCACCAGCACTGCCTGTTTCTATATGTAAGTTATTTAGAACTGTGTTTTCTCTTAGAAATAGTTAGGAAATAGAAATATTCGACTAGTTTGTTTTTCTGTGATGTCAGAACTTTTCTATGGTATTATTTTAAGTATTTCTCTGTGATCTCTGAACTCTTGACTGGCACTGTGTACTAAGAAGTATCGTCTTGTGTTTTTATTATTTATTATTAAATATTTTTAAACATTTCAATGGTGGCTGTTTTATGTAGAGTTAAATTAAGCTCTAGGAGTACACTGCATGTTTATAGTGATGCTGTACCAAGTCACTCCAAATAAGTCTTGACTGTTAGGTCACACTTACCATTTGGATAATAATATTGCACAGTAATAATTAGACACCCTTTTAAGGGCCTTTGAGTAGCTGATAAATATTAGGTGGGTGGTGGCAGTGATTTCTACCGTATAGTCTGGGTAAAAGGGGAGTTGGCGAACCTGTGCCAGCCTTCCCCAGGAGTGTCTGTGTGGTTGTATATAACTCTTATCTCAAAGTGTGTGTGTGTGTGTGTGTGTGTGTGTGTGTGTGTGTCAGCTACTTGGGCAGGGACACGAAGCACTGGTTGGACAGAGAAGATGCTGGATGTTTTAGCTTGCCCACCAGACTGAGATCTGGACCCTATAGCTGTACCAGTGGGGAGTCTTATTGGGGGCCTGGTGAAAAAGGGAGAAACCAGCCCCAGACTAACTGTAATCTATGTGTGCTCTTAAAGGAAATTGTACTTTACTGTGTGTGTATTTATTATCCTTTTGCTATATGGATATCCCTCACTGGTGTTAGTGGTGAGGATTGAGGCTCCTTGATTGCTGGGCCAGTGCACGAGCATCACATATTAATTGTTTGGCAGTGGTGGGATATCCACACCATATATTAATTGGTTAGCAAATACTAATTGGCTTCTGGTGGTGTGGGTAGAATGGAATTCCTGTAGCTTGTGTACAGTGCTCACTGAAGGTGTTTTATACTCTAAATCAGCCACACAGTGAATATTCAGAGTTCAGATCACAATTGTTTTATTTCTTTTGTTAGCTTAGTTAGTCAGGGAGAACAGGCAGCATGTCAGCAGAGGAGTACGGAAAGCTGACAAGGAGCCAGCTGTCTGAGATGTGCCAGGCTAGGGGACTGGTGCATGGAAACCTGACTAAGGCAGACATGATTGCAGCTTTGGTCACAGCTGCATCAGAAAACAGCAACCAGGAAGACGATCAGACTGGCAGTGGAGATGTATCACTCTCAGAGAATGGACAGCTCACCATTTCTGCAGAGGACTTACAAATTCATCTGGAGCTAAAGAGACTTGAGTTGGAGGCCAGGTGTTTGGAAACAGAAGCAGCTGAGAGACTGAGATGTCTGCATGCTGAAGAGAATGAGAAACTACTATGCCTGTAAGTTGAGGAAAAGGAGAGGCACAGGCAGCATGAGAAGGAGATGATGACTCTTCACCAGAGTCATGGACCTAATGGGGAAGGGAGTAACTGGATCCCAGAAGCACAACATGTCAGTAAATGTCTTCCGCAATTTAAAGACCGGAATCATTTTGATAGTTTCATTTATATGTTTGAGAGGGTATGCAAACAGTGTGATGATGACTAAGGGCTCTGGGTATAGTTCCTGACCCCCTTACTCCATGGTAAAGCTGTAACTGTGTTGTCTAAACTTGCTGATTGTGAATATTTTGATTACACTGCTGTTAAAAATCACTTGTTAGAATGTTTTAAGCTAACACCTGAAACGTATAGGAAAAAGTTTCGTGAGCATAGACGCAAGGCAGATGAAAGTGTGTGTGAATATGTTGCTGAACTGAGCACTTATTTTCATAAGTGGGTGAGTGGATGTCAGGTCACCACTTTTGAAGGGCTGCAGACCTTTTGGTGAGGGAACAAGCCCTTAGCACTTTGCCCGAGGACATGAGGATCTGGTTAGCTGATAAACAATGTGCTACTTCAGATGAGTTGGGGAAGAAGGGAGACCTATAAGCATCCTTGCACATGAAAGGGACCCCCAGTACTGCTCATGGGTCTAAAGGCACCCATGGTGGGCAGCACAGACTGCCCCAACAGAATCTGCTAGTAGCAGGGGAAGCCACTTGTCCAGGTACATGTCCAGGACCTAGGGTTAAATGTTTTGAATGCAACCAGTGGGGCCTTGTGGCATACAGATTTCCATTGAGGCAAGGTGGGGAAGAAAAGGTGAGAGAGCCAGTAAGTGGGAAAGACAAAATGCCAATAGTAGGTTGTCTTGGGACAACAAGGGTACCAAACTACCACAAGAGGTTATATCCTATTATAGTGAATGGCAAATAGGACATTGCTAAGAGAGACACAGCCTCTGAGATAAATATTGTAAAGTCTGCAATGGTTACAGAGGAGCACTACTTGCCTGGGCAGTCTACTCCAGTCAGAGCTTTAGGAGGGACCCCATTCCAAATACCTTTAGCTAGGGTTCACCTTGACTGGGAGGGTGAAAAGGGAAGCCAGCAGGTAGGTGTGTTTGAAGATATCCCTGCAGATGTCCTGATAGGGAATGATTGTGATAGTGCAGTACCATGCACTTGTGCTGTTACATGCAGTCAGGCTAGGAGACAAGCATGTGGGTCTGGTAGCCTGGGGGAGATCCAGACAGACTGCATACTTGCAGCCAGGACTGGTGAGGTGGTTACTTCAGGGAGGGAGCTACTCTGTAGCAGTGAGACTGAATGTGAGCCACAGCTGCTTGTGGGTACTGATGTTCCCTTGGACAAAGTGACTGCAAAGGTAGAGCTGAGTAGTAGTACCCAGGCTGACAGTGAGGCACCACTGTCAGAGGATGCCAGACTTCCTGTGGAAGGGGATCTGGGAAGGGTTACAAAGAGAAGGTTGAGACAGGCTCAGGTCTCAGACCCTACATTGCAAGGCCTGAGTCAGGTAGCTAGGGAGGCACCTGATTCTCAAGGGAATGGGGAATTTGTATACTAGGACAAAGGGCTACTGTATAGAGAGTGGACCCCTGAGGGAGGGCTAAATGATGAGAGGGTACAGCAGTTGGTAGTGCCTAGACCCTACCATCTGGCACTTCTAGCCATAGCCCATGATATTCCCTTTGCAGGTCATATGGGCATACAACGTATAAAGAGATGTATTATGCAGAACTTCTATTGGCCTAGAGTTTCCAGAGGTGTAACATGGTACTGCAGGACCTGTGAGCAGTGCCAAAAGGTAGGCAAGGCAAGAGACAAGGTAAGAGCTCCTTTGATGCCTTTGCCTGTGATTGAAAAGCAATTTCAAAGGGTAGCTATGGATATTGTGTGGCCTCTGAGTACTCCAAGTTCCACAGGGAAAAAATATATATTAGTGGTAGTGGATTATGCTACTCGATACCCTGAGGCAGTGGCTCTGTCCTCCATTGAGGCAGAAAAGGTGTCAAATGCTTTATTAGAGATTTTTAGCAGGGAAGGTTTCCCAAAAGAAAATTGCCACGGTGGTACGGCGGCAGCATTGTTACCTCACAGCAAGAGGTTCTCCCGTTCGATTCTCGGCGTGGCTTGGAAGTACCTTCTGTGTGGTGTCTGCATGTCCTCCCCTAGCTGGGTAGCATTCGAAAGACATGAGTGTGTAAATGGGCATGCCTTTATTGAAGGTTGGGCGTCGAGCTGGTACCAGGAAGTTTCGTAAAAATCTACTGCCAATCATCAGCGAACCGGAGTTCCGCTGTGGTGATCCCTTACCGGGAAAAAGCCAAAAGACAAACAAAGGTTTCCCAAAAGAAATACTGACTGATAGAGGTTCCAATTTCATGTCATACCTGCTGGCTTGTCTGTGGAAGTCCTATGGGGTGAGGCACCTGAAGACAACCCCCTACCATCCACAGACTAATGGTCTTGTTGAGAAGTTAAACTCTACAATCAAGTCCATGCTACAGCATTTACAGACCAGTTTAAGAGGGAGTGGGACAAATATTTGCTCCATCTGTTGTTTGCTTGCAGAGTGGTTCCCCAGGAATCCACAGGTTTTTTACCCTTTGAGCTGCTGTATGGGCACAGGGTGAGGGGACCTCTAGATTTAATTTGAGATGAGTGGGAAGGTGAGTGTAAATCTCACAAGGAGTCTGTTGTGGCATATGTCCTGAACTTCATGACAAGGCTCAGAAAACTCATGGGCTTGGCCTAGGAGAACCTGGCAGAAGCCCAACAACAGAAAAAGGTGTGATGTGACAGGAATGCTTGAGCTAGAGAGTATGCTGTAGGGCAGCAGGTAATGGTTCTCATTCCTGTCAGACACAACAAGCTGCAAGCAGCTTGGAAGGGACCCTACAAAGTGGTAAGAAAGGTAAGTGATGTTAACTCCATGGTGGAACTGCTAGGCAGGAGGCAGGGGCATAAATTGTACCATGTTATCATGATTAAACCTTACCATGATAGGGAGGCCCTTGTGCTGAGCATTTGCAGTGGATTGCAGGAGGAGTCTGAGGGAGATCTGTTGACTGATCTCCTCAGTAAGGCTCGGACTGACATCTTAGCGAAAGGGGTAGCAATGTCCCAGCAGCTATCTCCTACCCATGTCCAAGACATTCGAGCAGTGTTACAGGAGTCTGGGGACATGTTCACTAGGAAACCAGGGTGCACTCACCTGGTGCAGCACCAGGTGGATACAGGACCCCAAAGGTCTATTAGGCAGGCCCCTTATAGGGTGCCTGAGAGAGTCAAACAGGCTCTGAGGGAGGAGATACAAGAGATGTTGGAACTAGAGGTGATTCAAGAGTCCAACAGTCCCTGGGCCTCCCCAGTGGTGCTTGCGCCAATGAAGGATGGCAGCAAGAGGCTCTGTGTGGACTACAGGAAATGAAATAGTCACACAGAGTCAGATGCTTACCCTAGGCCTAGGACAGAGGAGGCCTAGAGCAGCTGGGTGGGGCTAATTATCTTATAACCATTGACCTTACCAAGGGTTACTAGCAGGTGCCCTTGATTCCCAGTGCTGAAGAGAAGTCAGCCTTTATGATTCCTTTTGGCTTGTATGAGTTCACAAGGATGCCCTTTGGGATGACAAATGCCCCAGTGACTTTCCACAGGCTGGTAGATCATATCCTAGAAGGAGCAGGAGGGTTTGCCTTTGCTTACCTAGATGATATTGCCATCTACAGCCATGTCTGTCAAGAGCACCTTCAGCCTGTCAGGGAGGTGCTGGGCAGACTGCAGAGGGCAGGGATGACCATTAAGCCAAGCAAATGTCAGGTGGGTATTGCAGAGGTCTCCTACCTGAGACATACAGTGGGGAGTGGTAAGAGCAAGCCAGAACCTGCCAAAGTAGAAGCCATTCAGGCATGGCATGCACCTGTTACCAAAAAAGCAGGTGAGGGCATTCTTAGGGACAGCAGGGTACTACAGAAAGTTCATCCCCAGTTATAGTACCATAGCTGTTCCCCTCACATACCTGACAAGGAGGAACAGAACCAGCCAGCAAAATGCCAAGTTGCTAAGACGGAGCCTAGGGTTGCAAGCACATGATATGTCAGTGCAGCACCACAGTGGGATTAGCAATGCCAGCGCAGATGGGCTCTCAAGACAGGGAATGGGATAAGGTATACTCAGACCCAACCCTCTCAAGCAATGTTTCTCAAGGGTCACCCGAAAAACTAGCTTGAGTTCTCCAGGGGGGAGATGTGTGAACATAGGTGAAGGCTGCCAGTTTAGCCAGATAGAATTTTGTAGATAATTCTGTCATTTGTAAATATTAATATAAGCCACAGGCTTGTTTTCTTAACTGTGAAAAGACTGCATTGGGTATTGAACTGCAAAAATTTAATAATAGTGCACTCTGCTGTAAGAAAGCTAAGTCAAGCATTTCATGACTGTCTTTGATGTTAAAATTCGGAGGAGATATGTCTAGCGGGAGGCATCCTGCCTATTGTTTTAAGCCCAGAGTTAATGTCTAGAATTTGTATAAATGTCCTTTATTGCTCTGGTTTCTGACCAGGTGTAAAGAATGTAAATGTAGTTTCTGTTAGCCTGAGAACACCAGAGAAGTGTGAAGAATGATGTCATGTGAAGCATCTCTGTGTTATCAATTTAAAGCGAGAGGATCAGAGAGCTCAGAGCATTTTTTCTTGAGGACATCCAACATCACCAGCACTGCCTGTTTCTATATGTAAGTTATTTAGAACTGTGTTTTCTCTTAGAAATAGTTAGGAAATAGGAAGATTCGACTAGTTTGTTTTTCTGTGATGTCAGAACTTTTCTACGATATTATTTAAGTATTTCTCTGTGATCTCTGAACTCTTGACTTGCACTGTGTACTAAGTATTGTCTTGTGTTTTTGTTATTTATTATTAAATATTTTTAAACCTTTCAAAGGTGACTGTTTTATGTAGAGTTAATTTAAGCTCTAAGAGTACATTGCATGTATATAGTGATGCTGTACCAAGTCACTCCAAATAAGTCTTGACTGTTAGGTCACACTTACCATTTGGATAATAATATTGCACAGTAATAATTGGACACCCTTTTAAGGGCCTTTGAGTAGCTGATAAATATTAGTTGGGTGGTGGCTTTAGATTTTGTTGTATAGTCTGGGTAAAAGGGGCACAGCTGGAGAATCTGTACCAGCCTTCCCCAGGAGTGTCTGTGTGGTTGTATATAACTCTTATCTCAAAGTGTGTGTGTGTCAGCTACATGGGCAGGGACACAAAGCACTGGTTGGATAGAGAGGGTGTTGGGGGTTTTATCTTGCCCACTAGGCTGAGATCTGGACCCTATAGCTGTGCCAGTGGACAGTCTTATTGGGGACCTGGAGGAAAAGGGAGAGACCAGCCCCAGACTGACTGTGATCTCTGTGTGCTCTTAAGGGAAATTGTACTTTACTGTGTGTGTATTTATTATCCTTTCCCTATATAGAAACCCCTCACTGGTGTTAGTGGTGAGGATTGAGGCTCCTTGATTGCTGGACCAGTGCACAGGTGTCACAGGGCACTATACAACTCAAAACAGGTATCTTACCTACTTTTGACTCAGTTTACATTTCTGTACCTCCTTGAGTTTAGAACATCTAAGTTCATTCATTCACAATGTGGGCAACAGATTTATGACTCATATTTCAAATAAAGTGACTTAAGGGTTCTGATCAAATCCTGAGTACTGGCACAGAAGAGACAGTTGACCTCAACCTTATCCTCGCAGACTCTCAGTCTGCCTAACTACAGAGTCACCTCTTACAATTACAATATATGGCTATGTGTGTGTACAGCCTTGAGTATCTTTATGGGAACAGACATGGAGCCGTGGTGTCTCACTTTAGCTGTAGATGAAGGTTTATGTAAAATGCATTAGAGTGATTAATGTTATGCGACTGAGGGTTGTTTAAATGAGATCTTGGCAACTTCAGCAAAAGTTGGTCTATTGTTAGGTGGTTGTAATGTGTTGCAAAGGTACTGCTAACATGTTTAGAGTGGAGAGGTTAGACTCCAAATGTCAAAAGTAAGTCCATGTCTGATGAGTAGTGTAACAATTGGCACTGATGGTGTTTAAATCCCACCAGCTCCAAACAAATATGGGTACAATGGTGGCATGGATGGGGATTGAATCCTATCAATGCCAGTCAAATATGTGATGACAGATGAATGAAGCAAATGTCCTAAGTGACACTAGAGAAATAGTCTTTTGAGTCACACCACTAGTAACCAGCAAGTTAAAACAGAAGAAAGTTCTAACTCACTAATGAATTCACAAAATGTAACCTGGCCCTAAAAGCATAAAGGGAATATGCATTGTTACCATGGGTATGAGCTTTCAACATATACACTTAGATCAGACTGTGCGCAGGCCACCTTCAGAGCTGACTTTTTGATCTAGCAAACCAGACACCTTTCTTACCATTCTCTCTTTGTAAACAGCAGTATTGTCCAAAGCTCCTTACCCACAGTGACTACATTTCACAGAAATTATCACACACAGAAATTATCACACACACACACACACACACACACACACACACACACACACACACACACACACACACACACACACACACACACACAATTCCGAGTGAAGACTGGCAGAATTCTCCACTTCCTCACAACTTTCTTACTTGCATGGTAGTACTGCTATAGCCCTGGAAGGCCATGGGCCTCCAGTAACCTGCTGCTCTTGATTTAGCAAAATATCCATTCAGACACCTTATTTTATACTGGTAGTAAGCCCAAATGATTTAGCTAAATGGAGACAGCTTATAAATCCACAGTAAATGATTCTCCTAATCTCAGATAATAAAGAGAGATAATGCACATTTTGTAAAAAGACCAGTCACAAGACCTTAAAAGGGAATAAATAAATACTATTATTATTTTTATTTGTTTACCAGGAAAGCATAACCAGGCCACAAAAGACCCATTTTCAGCAGAAACCCAGGAAGGAAAGCTCCATCATTACAAGGGTTACAGTCTGTACATGAAAACATGGCAATTACACTATATATAAATTCAGAATTACACTATATTATCAGTGTTGCAGAAATAGAAATTAATGATATTGACATTTATGAGATAAACATTTATGCAGAGTTAGAGGTAGAAGTAGGAACTAGACGTAAGATTTTTTAACTTGAGAAGAAGTGATAGAGAGGGCAACTGAATGATACAGAATATTTTGGAAGAAGTAATCAGAGATTTAAAGGAACCACAGTAAGAGAAAAGGGGTATATATTGAGTAGTGTATGTTAAGGGAGAAATATAGAGGTAATTTATACAAATTTACTGCTTAAGTGAGGAAATCTCAGAGGTGAGTAAATATGAGAGAAAAAAATAATGTATTTAGCCTGGAGATGAGGAGCATGAGCAGAAAAAACAGGAGTTCATCAGGTGTTCCTTGCATTTAGGTTTAGTTTTTAGTTGGTTTTGTATTTTTCTGGTAGTCAGAGGATTTTGTTTCATAATTTTGACACATATACTGAATAAGGGGCATCACTGTGGCAACTGAGAGATTCTACCATGAATGCTAGATACTGATCTTGATATCTTAGGGCTCTCGTGGGGGTGTACCATTCCATTAATGCATTTGTAATACATTTGTACTACATGTACATGTAGTACATTTGTTTGAGGATAAGGTGATTGGGAAGGTCTAATCAGTTTAGTTTTTGAAGTGATGTGCTGTTGGGATGGTGGCAGCAAATTTAGCAACTTTGCTGTAACACTGTGCTGTTTTTTGTTGCAGTGCTAATGGTAGTGAAATAGATAACATATATAGCAGTGTATAAAATTAATAGGTTAGTATGTTTTTTTTGCATGTACTATAAGATAAGTGCTTTCTGTATATAGAAGGCCTAGTTTCTTATTTGTCTTTCTTACTGCTGACTGGATATGGGTACCACATTTCAGGTTCTCGTTAATGACAACACCTAGACATTTGGTGTATGTGACTACTTCTAGTTAAATATTTTTATGCATTGTGACTGTGAAGTTACTTTTTGACTGAAGCATGATTTGGGAATGAAGCGCATTAGCTTAGCTTTCTGAAGTTAAGAAATAGGCAAGATTCTTCTAGAACACTTGAGTAGCAGCCTGAAGCTGTTGCATGGTGAGAGCAAAGCAGATGAGAGTGTTGTATGTATACTGAATGTGTGTGTTTGGCCAGATGCAATAAGGAATTTGATTATGAATAGACTAAGTAGTAGTATGTCCAGTACTGATAATTGTGGTATGCTACTAGATAGTGTAGGTAATAAATAACTCTTAAACCAGGTTACTGTGTGATGAGAGGATGAAAGGATAAGGGATGCAGATACTTCAGGGTTTGATGAGAACCTTTATGAATTATGAATACATTCTGAGCAATGTATTGTACTCTTTTAAGTTTTTTAATATATCTAAAGAGAGACTGATAATTATTATTGGTTTTGGAGGCCAGCCTAAGTTCATGGGGATCTTTAGTAGACCTGATAGAGTTTTTCAATTTTTTTGTTATGCTTCAGGTATTATCCCTGAGAAGATGAGGTTTGGAGCTATTAAATAATGTAAGGACTTTTTTTATATTTTGTACAGTTTATTTATGGTGGTGGACCACCAGGGTGGTTTGTCTAATGTTTGGCATTACTGACTGTAATCATCCACTGCTTATGAGGGGCAGGAAAAACCTAAGAGGCAATGTCAGGGACATTCTGTAAACCTTAGGGACAGTTGAGATTTATGGGATGTGTCTGTGTGTCTCTGTTTAAATCTGTGCATGTGTATGGAGAAGTGAATGAAGGGGGTTCTTGCACCAGTACAATGCATGGGCCACCAAATGAAGTTACCACAGCAAGATACTTGTTAGCACTTGTGATAGTCACCAGGTGATTCAGAGACATGCAAATCAACCAATAATGAGGACTTTCATCATTGTAGCTAATGTGTTTCTGAATCGATGTTCCTCACAATTGCTTTAAAGGACCCTTTTGGGCTGCAGAACATATTATTAGCATCTCTGTTTAATTATCCTGCTTTAGATATTTTGTTGTGTTCAGTTTAAACATTCCCTACCATAACATAATTAAGTCACCCTTTTAAATATTTTATTCAATATTATACAGCAACTGTTTCATATATTCACCAATGCAGTACTTCGGATCTAATAATTAAATTAATTTAATGCACGAGTTTGTCCCATGTAGTTTTTTGTTGTACACTTACTGTACTGTTGATTGTGTGCTTTTTTTGCTAGATGAAGATATTAACTCAGCATTCCTTTTCTTTTTCCAACCTGCTATGTCTCATAATGAAGTTATCCATACATCCTGATCAGATGGAATCAGACTCAGGCCCCTTGTACAACTCTTCTCGAACAGCTCAGACTCTTTCTGTCTCCTCTGTTGTTCTTCAGTAATTTTACAAAAAAGAAGTAAACAAACCAAAATACTAAATAATCCATAAAATGATATGGAGCAGGCAAATGTCTTTGTAAACAGACCCAAGTTTAATTCTTTATCACAGTCCAAAAGGTTAAAATATTAAAATATCCAAGTCTCTTTAAGTTTGTAAAAATGAGGCGAAAGCGCTTATACTTGGATATTTTAATATTTTAACCTTTTGGACTGTGATAAAGAATTAAACTTAGGTTTGTGTATGAAGACATTTGCCTGCTCCATATTACTTCAGTAATTTTAGCTGAACAGTTTGTGGGGGGGGAGTTCTGCTACAATAAATGATGGAAGCTGAGACACTGTGGTATACATTCTGTGCCCCATCATAAACTGTGGCAAGCAACACCCATTTACAAAGGTGTTGGCTGTTATGTAAGTGAGGTTTAGGTAAGGATCTTAGGGCTTATTTGAATTAGACTTTCAGTATCAGGACATGCTGTTCAAATTGATTTCCCTGAGTGAATTATAGGCTGCTTGTGATGTAAAAGTCTGAACTTGTAGCACACATAGCAAATTTGTTTCCAGCAAACTAGGGTTTAGCGTCAGAACACTGGATCTTTGGGATACCAAACTTGCCAAACATTAATATTATACGCACTAACAATCTTCGTATCACACAGATGGTAGTTTTACAATTTCTCTGACCAGGCAAAATAGTCCATTACTAATATATAATTATTGTTTGGAGTGTAGAAGTTTACACCTAATTATGTAAATGTCTATCTGACAATTTATAGGAGATTAGTCGATCAGTGAAATTCACAATTTCTTTAATATATATGCTCAACAATGCAGGGCAAACTCATTCAATTTTCCATATAACCCTGGTCTCTAAACTGTTTTGTAACATGTTATCTAGCTGTCACCCACCTTGCAATGGTACTCCTGAATGGTGTCTAGGACAATGTTGCTTATAGTTGAAAGTATCATTCAACTGGAGCCATTTAAAAGGATATCATCATCATGAGCTGTGAGAGGTGCCATTTCTGTCCAATACTGTTTCACTACAAGATTTAGTTGGTTGAGGTCCAGTCATCCATTTTAGCAGGTTATCATCTGAGAATGGATATGCTACAGCAACTTGCATACCATCTGCTCAAGTTTCAATAACTCACTACTGATCACTCACAGATGCATATATTTGTGACTGACAGCAAGTCAAGAAACCTGATATAACAGCTCTGCCCCTTCACCACTGAACTCTAAATATACTGCCTCTGAGGTTACTCCAACTCAGAAAAAGTATATTTATAAATAAAATCTGTGTAATTGAGTGTCCCATTGTCAAATATATACAAGAATTCAGATATAAGCAACTGAGCTGTGAGAACCTGAAATATGACTGAACAAAAGATAGCCCCTAAGAAGATATTATATATATATATATATATACATATATATATATATATATATATATATATATATATATATATATATAGTCAACATAAAGCTGATTTTGAGCACAGTCAGTTATGCTGTATCTGCCCATAGGTGATCCTCATAATATCCAGTTAAATATTTGCATCTTCCAGCAGCTCTTTGTTGAGTTTGCTCTCTGTCTCATCCTGAGTCTCTGGTACATGAGACAACATGTGAACTGCCAACAATGTCTTACCTGGAATACGACAGATGGTTTAAGAGTAATTAATGAGTCTGAGATGGAATTTCTGGATCCTGAGTGTAAGCTCAATCAGTCCAAATAGTTCAGGCCTGCCTCCACTTAAAAGCATTAGCCTTTAAGGAAACTTGGTACCATTCATATGCCTAGGTCAGGTTCAAGGCTTTCTATATCAGTGTTCAGTCCAGAATAATGACTGGGATACATATGTCATTGGACACTTCTGCTCCTTCTCTTTCTAAAGGAAGACAGCCCAGAGTCCATATGAGGATGTATTGACAGATGATTTCAGTTCTTTGCTTTGGTCATATAATGTCAGCATAGGAGTAGAAGAAAGATTATTTCCTAAATGGTTGAAATGTTCGACTGGATTAATATAAACTTGAAATTATGTGTGGTAGTGAGAATATGAATGATGGAATTGCAGTAGGGTCTGATGGTGTCCCAAGTGAGGCTTAGAAATTAGTAAAGTAGAGGTTATATGAAATATTAGCTTAAGTATTTAAAAATCTTGAGGTAGATTATTGCGGATGTTCAAATTCAGCTACTGATGCTACAAAAGTGGACATTAAAAGTATAAGGCTTTTCAGGCTGTGTGTTAAAGAAACTGAAGAGATTGGAAATTACGATTCATAAAAATCAAACCTTCTACAACAGGAAGGACTATGATAGAAAATGCAACAAATTAGGGGATATTTTAGGTGATGAACACAATATGGGAGGGTATACTGTAAGTTTTGAATAGTAAAAAGCTGTAGATCAAAAAGGTATTAGGCATTGGGGAAAAGTGCTAGAAAGGATGACAGAAAATAAAAAGTATGGAACTGAATTAATCTAATATATGGTAATGCTGAAATCACAATATTACTAAGTGGGAAGGTAACAGTAGCTGTCAGTAAAAAAGCAGATTTAGCACAATAGTAAACCCTAAGTCATTTATTATATTCTTTTTAATGGACAAAATTGAACAGGAAAAGAGATGAGTATTAAAGAATAACGAAAAAAAAACCCGCGGTAGTGGTGCTGCGGTAGCGTTGTCACCTCAAAGCAAGACGTTGTCGCGTTCGATTCTCAGCTAGAGCATCTTCTGTGTGGAGGCATGCGTGAATGGAGGTTGTGCGTCAGGGCTGGTAACTCGGCACGTAAAAATCCACTACCAAATATTAGCGGACCGGAGTTCCGCTGTGGCGACCCCTAACCGGGATAAGCCGAAAGACACAACAACATTAAAGAATAACTAAAAGCAGAAAATCAGTTTACTAGTCTTGGTAAATTAATTAACAACAGCTGTAAAACACTATAAGTAAAAAAGACTAGTATAGAAAACAAAGTCTTTCTGTCAAAAGAATACTGCAGTCAATAAAGAAAAAGGTACATCCTTGTTCAAATAGTGAAGGTGCACACTAAGAGTTTAGGCGGGTAGGGGAGTGTATAAAATACTGTCAGTAATGTAGGATGTGTAGGATGGTAGAAAAAAGCTGGGAAGATATAATAAATAGAGCAGAACAGAAATTATAAAAAGAAAAAAAGAAAAGAAAAAAAAAAGAAAAGCAGTCTTTTTATTTTGTTTGTTGGCTGAGTAGGTCCACTACACACATGTGCCTTTTCAGTGGTGATCCAGGAGCAACATCTGGTTAAGCAACTTATTCAGAGTCTTTGTGTTTAAGATACTTGTTTTGCTAGTAATAATTTTTTGACTAAACCCATTAAGATAAACTCAGTAAATAAAAAAAGGAAATAAATAAATAAAACATATTTGTAGATTCTGTGATTTGGTAGTAAAAAGTATAACAAGAAAAATTAAATTCTTCAACATTTTACTTAATATCAAATTAAATCCTGTAGAAAAAAAAAACTATAATGGGCCAGATTCCAAAAGAGTTGCTCTCAGTGGAAGTCTGCCCTGATTTTGAAAAAAAAAAATGCTCACAGTGTAAGTTACTTCAGTATAAGCCATATCTATAAACAGGCTTAATTGGGGGTCAAGATTCCAAAACACTTTGCTGTCAGCCTGCTTTCAGTGCAAGTGGGCACTTATACTAACAGCAAGTCTACTGGAAATAGGCCCAGCATATAAAAAGTGTGATTTTGCTGGGTTTGTGAGGGCTTTATACATATCTACTATATGTATTTATGTTTATATACATATATATATATATATATATATATATATATATGTGTGTGTGTGTGTATATAATTATGTGCATGTAATATATTTAAATGGGAACATTTTGAGAGAAAAGCTTGTGGCAAATAAAATATATAGAGAGAATGTTAATTATGAGAAATAACAAACAAGTAAGACTGTTAAAAGGGAAAGTACAGAGGTAAAGACCTTTTTTTGGAAAATGAGTAACAGAATTGGAAGATTGTTAGAAAAGACAGTAAACGAGATTTTATGGCAGGATATGAAATTAGAAAGTGGAGAATTTTGAGTTTGTAGGAGTGGAAATAAAATAAGACATATGTTAACTAATACAAGAATCCCATCTGAAATGTAAGATAGGACTCAGTTAGCTACTTATGAAAAACTGAATGTAAGAGATAATATGAAACATAAACCAGTAAATACAATAAATTTCTTAAGAGACTGTTGTAATTACACAATACAGACACATATACATTTCTTTATGGAATACACCTTTGTGAAAAATATACAAAATATGGGAACACACTGGAGACCAATCCTGGTAGAAACAAGTATAAAAAACTGATATAAGAATTTTAGGAAGATGATAAGAGACAGGTGTACTATAAGTGTTATAACGGCAGTAATAAAGATTGTGTTAAGGCAAACAAAAATGAGATTCTATAATGACCAATTGGAATATATAAAATGAATACAGCTAAGTAAATGTAACACAAAAAAGCAATGCAGTTTTGGAAGAAAGAGTATGAAAAATTACTTTTTGAAAAGATAATGAGGGAATCTTGCTGGACTGGCATGGAGGATTTAAATGGAAAAGATATGAAAGTCTAAACAAATGAAAATGTACCTTTGTTAAAAGACATATAATTATTAATTGTAAAGAGTATAAACGTTCATCATATTTTAATAAAAATATGACCTGTGGCACTCTGCAGCAAGTGGAAAGAAATCTTTCACATTCACCCAAGTTGCCATCTCTGGATGGGACTTCATTTTAACACCTTATCAGAAGGGTAGCACCTCAGGGCTGCAGCTCCTTCCTCCCAGCTGCACACTACCATGTCAGTACTGGAAAATGAATCCAAGCACCACCTACACATTAGCATTTACCTGGCTAGATACCACCACAAGGCAATTTGCACAAATAAAGATCTGTTAGTCAGGACAGCTCCTGTGTTTAATGTACATTATTAATGTAAAAGGCTGCATCTTTATTAGGTACAGTGTACATTCTTTAATTGCATACATGAGAAACTTGACTAAAACTGAGCCCAGTCAACACTGAAACTGTACTACATAGGGATATTTTACATCCAGAATACTGCTTGCTAACTAGGGATGTTTTGCTTCTATAACACTGCTTTGTAGATGTCTTAACATCTATATTTAACTTAAGACTGCATCATTCTGAAGTATGATATGCTACAATGTATGTAAAGGTCAGTGCAGAACCTGAATACCTTTGCAAATGTACTGTCCTCACAGGCGGCCTTAGGCCTAGGCCAACTAGGCAGTCTCCTAGAGTGCTGTCCCCTAGGGTGCTGCTCCAGCAAGGGTGCTTTTCCAGTAAACTTGATGGTATAAATAAACCAGGATGGGGGCACCAGGTGTTGTGGAGGGAGTTGTGGAGCCCTTTTGCCTAGGGCACCACTTGACCTAAGGCTTATCCTGACTGTCCTTAAGAAGTTTTGACATGAACTAAATACAGTGTGAACTTCTAACAGAAAGAAACAGAATTTTTACAGAACTATGGTAAATGAATTAAAATGGGTTAGCTGCCTCACTTATTTTATTCACGTCCCCAGCTTGCAGCTGGTTAGGCTGATTTTTTTTTAAAAGGCTTCCTTATTGATCTTGAAACAGTAGAATAAAAGATTAAGCATATATACAAACAAAAGTAAATGTAGATTAATTAAATCAGACAGTTTATCTTCAAGTGCTTCAGTATTCAGAGATTATGCAAAGGCTAATCTACTAAAAATGAGGGATGATCTGGCTAACTTCAAAAGCCCCTTCCATACTGCTTGGTGCAAAATATTTTGCTACCAAATTCTCTGCTTATGTAAATAGCTGCATAGATGCATCTGTCCAGCTCAGAAAAAGAAAACCAAAGTTAAACATAAACCACTATAGTGGAACCAAAATATAAGCAGGCTTTTTAAAATTATGGTAAAACTCTCAGAAACAATGGACAGCACTGTAAAGAGTTAATATTAAATGATATCGCATACTCCAATACAGAGGATATAGCCAATGTACTAATGGAGAAATTTAGCTCAAGATTCACCCCCCCCCTCCAATATTCTCAGATAACATACACAGACCTGCACCCCCCTCAAATTTCCAAAGAACAAGTTCTCGAGGTGCTATCTAAAGCCAAGTGCTGTACTTCTGTGGGGCCAGATAACATACCAGTCTGACTACTGGTCAGCTTGGAACATGGCTTGCCACACCTCTTACTGAGGCTGTTCTATATCAGCTATAAAACAGACTCCATGCCAGATGAACAGAGAACAGTAAGAGTCATTACTTTGCACAAAGGTGGGGCTTCAATAGACCCAGGCAATTACAGTCTCATAAGTCTGACCAGTTTCATCTGTAAGGCTGTGGAAAGGATCACTATAGAATTAATAAATAAGGACACAAGTGATCTACAGATTTTCAACTTAAGCTACTTCCGATTCATCCAGGGCAGGATCTGTCTACTTAACCTGGCTGACTTCCTCTAAAAAGTTACTGAAGTAATGGATGAGGGCAAAACAATGCACAACATATATCTAGACCTTACAAAGACATTCAGCACAATCCAACGTTCAGGTATTTATTGTAAATACACTCCCTCATCTGAATGACAATTCCTATGCATGTGATTGGATAGCAAATTGGTTTACAAACAGAACCCAAAAGTTAATGTGGGCTGCTCTACCTCTTCCAAAAGACATGTAAGTAGTGTTATACCCTGGGAGTTCAAACCTTGGCCACTCCTCCTTGGCATTTACTTCTCAGAGGTCAAAAGTAATGTTAAGTGTCTGGGGCTGACCAGGTTTGCAGATGAACACCAAGATCTTCCAAGACGGCCTTTCCATAACAAATAGCTGGTGTGAAAACCATGGACTAAAGCTAAATGCCAAGAAGTGTATAACTGTACCTTTTGGTAAGGATCACTCCCCTTGTAGTTATTGCATTAACAACATACCTTGGAAAATTCATCCTGTAGTAAGACATCTGGGAACCTATGTTGACAATGGACTGTCCTTTCATCACCATGTGTACACTGTGGTAAGGAAGCCCTTTTTCATTGCAGAGCTTATATCTGAAGATATTGCATCCAGTTCCAAGGTTGTAATTGTTCCACTGTTAGAGACACTCATTAGGCCAGTCACTGAGTATAATGACCCTTTCAGTAACTGGAATGACCACAATGCTTTCCAGCTATAAAAATCAAGGGCCGAATTCATAAAATAATGCAGACCATCTCAAAGCCTCGTCCCTCTTCTCAGTATCATATGGGCTACTGAGAAGTGACCTGTGCCTTGCTCATAGAGCTTCAACAGACCCTATTCTGTTAGAGCTGTTACACATTCACAAGTACAGTGAAATAATAAACACCCACTCAAGGGATCTCAATCTCTTTTGCAAGATAAATAGAACATGTTGGAGGGATAAGTTTTTCACAGAGAATACCACTTTTATGGAAACATCTTCTACTCAACATAAGGCAAAGTACTTCTCTTACTCTGTTCAAATTTAATATGGCCGAAGGGATGGGTAGCCACAAAATCTCCCACAGTGGAGCACCTCTGTCCATCACTGATAGCAGTGTCCCAACATATCCTCGTTCAGCATATCTCTGGGTTATTTGTAAGCAAAATATAAGGGTTAAAACTACCATGGGAATATATGACTAGGCTTCTTCAGAACTTCTCAGATCAATAGCTTAGTAAGTCCTTTTGAATCTATTTTTTACTGGACAGCTTTACTATTTCATGTTTATTCTGGTATATGCATCTTAATACTGTATATATTTTTATCCGTTATCTTAAATATTTTAATTTTACTTTCTCTTGGTAACTAGTGTGATGATTTCATATTTCAGCTGCTTCTACATTGTTAGAGCTTGCTATTAACATACGTGCAAACATGCTTGAACTATCCCCCTTCAGACAATATAATATTACAAACACTGCCCTGTCACTTAAAAAAAAAAAAAAAAAGTCTTGTATTATGTAGTTCACAAATGAATGTGGTCTATTGTCAGCTCCAATCATTAGTGCAATTGACTCTCATCAGGGTAACATAAAAAGTGCCTCATTGATCTACCATTATCATTCGTTACATCTGTCACTCATATCACTCTGGTACTTGCATCTTGTCAGTCCGTCATGCCACTGCTGTCACCTAATGCTTCACTCAGTCTACCTGTCAGAATAAGAAATGACAATGCAGGTCTCAAATCCTTACCTTCATATGTTAAAGAAGACAATACTTGAAAGGCCATCAACATCAGAATATGTTTTACTTAGCCAGAACCATGGCTAAGAAGGATAAAGCCTTGACTACAACCCATGTGACCCAAGTTTGATAAGTCGCTTGGACATCTGAGCTACTGACAAGAAGAGTATGGGCATGCCCATTCCATGGGGAAGGCAGACCCATGGGCATTCCCAGTGACAAGCCCTGGCAGAGACTGGGAATGTCACATTTGGGAGGATTAGTCTAACAGGGGTAGGGTGTTGGACTTGTCAGAGTTGCTGTAGATGTGGGGCAATACTCAGCATGTCATTGCATGCCCTCCCTCTTGGACATCACAACTTAGAATCTCAGGAGGGAGTGATTAATGAGTAGGTCATAAAGTAGAAAAAAACAGCCAGTGTTTGATGACAAGACCCCCGCAGGATCCCGTTATTTTCCTTGCTGGCCTCAGCTTGTATTGGAATAGGTCCATGGTGATGGAGTGGCTGGTAGACTTGGTGATGGACATGGGCATTGATATCATAAGAATAATGTAGGGGAGAAAAAAATGGCGCAAAAAAAAAAAAAGGAAAGAGATTTTACTTTCAGTGTCATTGTTTCTCTTTTTATTTGAGCATTGAAAAAATTTAGCATGACTGGAATCGTGCACGTCATTCACTTTTCCTTACTAATACAGCTTTCTTACTTACCATTTACACAAGGGTTTTCATACCATGTTCTCTTCTCAGTACCACTGGATCTTATATTTCAGTCTTGCCAATATTTCAAGCAATTGCCTTCACCCAACTCCAGTAAATGTCTGAACTATAAAGATGCAGCTTGACTTCCATATTCGCTTTCTTAATAAGAGCTGTACCAAAAATACTCTCCAGTTTTGTGCTACAGACATCCTCAGCAGCTTTAATATTAGTATAATGGTCCCACTTCAAATCTTGTTCACTTTTACCTACTTCATCTTTAAAACAACTTTGTATAGTTATTTATTTGAAGGTAAGACTTCCAAAGTCTGAACACATAAACTGCATAACATTTTTATTCCTTTTTAGATCCCTGAAACTTAACATCTGCTGCTTCCAGATCATTTCCTGATCCACCTGATCTAGTGGACCCATGTTAGTCTAACCAGGCTAATTCCAATCATTATCTTGGGTTAGTGAGGAGATCAGAGACCTTCAGCCAGCATCACTCTTCTGCCAGAGACGGTTTTTCCTAGTATTTTCTCCACCCCTGCACTGGTTCATGCAATGGAAATAAGAGGTGAACTGCACCCTCAGGCAGCCCCTTCCAGTTGTTTCCTCTGGTCTCCACCAGTACAATGAACCCCAAATACACACAATCTCCCACTTCCCCAGTGTGAGCATGCCCATCCTCCTCCTCTTCATGCCAGTGTCAAAGAATTACAGTTAACTGACTCCACACTGTTTAGAACATAGTCAAGGCTTTATCCATCAACTTGTTGATGAATTTGGTTTCATGACATTACAAGATTGGAATGCTTCTGCAGTTCGTACAGATTTATGCAGTGTGAAATAGAATAAATGTGTTAACCCTTTTTAAACCTTGAATGCACTAAGCATATTACTAATACATATTTTTCTAACATATTTCTGATATCAGGAGATAACGCATTTGTCAAAGGAAAAAACTTCAAAGACCAATTCACTTAAGGTTCAGGTATGGCACCTTTTATTACTTGCAGCAAGGAGACAAAAGCATGCACATTCAGGATTTTGCCTAATTACTAACAGGCAGTATGCTTCTCTTATACTGTTCTATAAAATGTTACTTTCTATGGTTGACGTAGTTAGACACAGCTTTCTGTATTGTTCTACAGCAAATGTTACTCAGATTTCCTGCTGACATGTTCAGATTTGAAACTTACTATATGTTACATAGAAAATGTTACTTGGATTTCCTGCTGACATGACTGGATTTATGAAAAACATTTGAGAAAAACAACCTGACCTTGGGAGCTGTATTTCCTTTAGCCCACTATAAGTTTCTATTGTGCAGCTCTAATACATATAGGTTCATAGGTTCATAGGTTTATACTAGGCTATCTGCCCTAAGGCATTTATAAGCCTAGCCCAAATTTTTGTGGCTTACGCCACCCCTTATATGAAAAAATACTGTGCCCATTAGTTTGTCGTGCCTCTGTCCAGTAGTGACACAGAGATGTTTCCCGGGGTAAACCTACGATCTCCCATCCACAGGTCAAGATTTCTCTTGAACAGAGCCAGCGAGGTGCTCTGCCTCACATGGACCAGGATTTTATTCCACAGCATAGGGAGTCTCTGAGTGATAAATCTATCCCTCCAGCACGTCCTATTTATGTCCGTGCTAAGGTTTAAGTCGCTTGCTCTAGTGGTTTTGGTGGATTTGGATTTTTTGAGGTGGAGCATGTCCATTAATTCTGGGTTGGACATGGCCTTGTATGTCAGGCACATGTCACCTCTGAGCAGACGGTATGCGACTGAATAGAGCTGGAGTTTCTTCAATCTGGCAGCATATGACAGATTTTGGAGTCCCTTTATCCTTTTGGTGAGGAACTTTTGGGTTCTCTCCAATTGCTGCAGATGTCGGGTGAGATACATCCCGAATGGGGCATTGTACTCGATCATTGGTCTGATAAGTGAAGAGTCCAGGGGAACAATGACCTCACTAGATCTGGATGTGAATCCCTTCATGATCAGGTGGGCAATGTAGAAGGTCTTTCTAATCACTTTAGCAACGTGAGTGTCAAAAGAAAGGCCACTGTCAACCTGGGTCCCCAGGTCCCTGATAACCTCTTCTGTGCTTAGTGGATTGCCACCTATATGGTAGCTTGGGGTTACCTTGTTTTTCCCAAAGGGTATGACTATACATTTTTTGGCGTTTAACTTCAGGCCATGGCTCTGGCACCAGCTATCTGTTTCCGTGAGTCCCTTCTGAAGGATATCCGTGTCCGATGCACTTTCCACTATGGCGCCCAGTTTGCAGTCATCTGCAAACTTTGTCAGCTAAAGTCCTCCCATGTTGGCCTGTACTTCTGAGAAGTAGATGCCGAACAATAGGTGGCCAAGGACTGAGCCCTGTGGGACACCACTTGTGACCGGCTTGGAGTCTGACATAGCGCCAGCAACTCTAACCCTGTGGGTTCTGCCCTTAAGCCAGTTTGCAACCCATCTTGTGACATATGGGTTTACATTTAAGCTGGTAAGTTTTTCTACAATACTCGAGTGGGGTATTGTGTCGAAAGCCTTTGCAAGGTCAAGGTAGGCTGTATGGATATGTTACATTTCAAGGTACTTTTCTAGCTTAGGTACAAGTTAATGCTGATTGCAGTTCATATTTTCAAACAGCCTTTGTCTTCATTATCAATAGCTTCTGCAGCTGTGTATTTTCTCATAGCATACGCGGAAAATCAATAACTCTTTGTTTAAATCTCATGACATTAGTAGAAGTGATACATCTATTATTATTTCCCTGACACTAGCAGAAATTGAATGCTTCCCTGTAAATTTTCAAAGCATAAGCAAAGATCATAACTGTGCATATTTCATGACATTACAAGATTGGAATGCTTCTGCAGTTCGTACAGATTTATGCAGTGTGAAATAGAATAAATGTGTTAACCCTTTTTAAACCTTGAATGCACTAAGCATATTACTAATACATATTTTTATAACAGCATTCCATAACTTGATTACATAGATATGGTAAAGGCGTTCTC
Source organism: Protopterus annectens (assembly GCF_019279795.1). Lineage (NCBI taxonomy): Eukaryota > Metazoa > Chordata > Ceratodontiformes > Protopteridae > Protopterus > Protopterus annectens. Next base: position 881,133,507 of record NC_056725.1, read on the forward strand.
CATACTGAGTGTGAGATTTGGTCATTTGGAGATGATTTTGTGTTTATGAGTGCAAATTTCTAGCTGGTGTGTATTTATTGACTAGAGTGGCTCATGATGGATATACATTTGGTGCATAAAGGATTTTATGTAGGGGGTTTTAGTTGTTTCAGTATGGGAAGCTGAGGCAGCTGTAATCAATTTCAAGTTTTGAGGGCTGTGCAGTGGCATGTCATGTTTTGTACCTTAAGGCAGTATTTGGTAATTTTGTTATAAGTGGCTTCTACTTTGTGTAGCTGAGTCTTTGGAATGTTAGTTAGAATGGAGAAGGAGTACAGGTTATACGGGGAGAAGCACTGACTCAATTGTGTGTAGTTGTGCTGTCTTTGTTAGGTAATGCTTTGATTTGTAGAGAATGCTCATTTTTTTTTTGTGTAGGTGGCATAATCTACATATTTCTGAAATAATAGTTTGTGATCAATGAATGTACCAAGAAATTTGATATGGGCGACCTGTTCTGTGTTTATGTTATGCTTAGAAATGGGGTGGACTGGGCATCTGGCAGTTCTGGCATTCCAGAAGGGGTGATGTCAAAATGGGCCTGTGGGCTGGTGCTCTTCAAAATTGTATGCATAAAAAATCTATCTTTTTTGTCTCAGGGCTGTTTTAAAAATAGTATGGATTGGGAAGACCGCAGGCATCAGTGAAGATGCCCAGAAGTCATTGCGGTTTTAACTCCAGGAAATAGGATGCTGACTGGACTGTGAAGCCAGCAGCTTGTCACATACTCTGAGTATGTACTTGACGTGGCTGCTGATTAGTCTTGTTACTCTCACATTCTCTTCCTGCGCTTTAGTTGTGAGGGAGAGAGTGAAATAGTTGAGAGATGAGTGATGAATAACCAAAGGAGAAAATCAGTGTTTCGAATGGATTAGTGTATAAACTTTAAGGTAAGTTCTCATTTTTTTTTATTCCTGACAGGACTAACTAGATAATTTCTGCATTTTTTCCTGGCAGGTTCAACCAAATATTTTCTGTTTTTTTTTTCCCCTGGCAGGATGAACCAGATACTTGTTAAATCGTGGCACAGTCTCCTTTATAAATTATCTTTCTGACATCATGGGCTTGTATGCTGGCAGGGTCAATCAGATAGTAGAAGAATAATGAAAATGGGCCGGTGGTTCTGATGATGCCAGATTCTAATTCTTGTCCCAGTCCGACCCTGCTTGGAAATGATTGAGATTTGCCCTGGGTCAAACAAAAGTAATTTAGTTTTTGTTTATATTTAACAGCAGCTGTGATTCCTAGAGCCACTCTTCAATAATATGAAAGTTATTTTGTGTCATGCTGTAATTGGATGAGAGAGTTGGATGAGCAGACTAATGTGAAATTATGAACATATTGGATTAATGAGGCATTAGGGATGATGGTATTCATTTTATTATCAAAGATGGAGAATAGAATAGGCCCAAGTATTGATATCTGTGAGACTCCCAATATTGATGGGAAGAAAATTAGAGAAAGTTTGTTACTGACTGCTTGTGTTGGGTTACAGGGATAGCTTAGTATATCTTTGTCAGCCAAGCATTGGAGGAGAGGCTGTGATACAATATCAAATGCTTTGCATAAATCCAAAAACAGAACACTTGTAAACAGTCCCATGGTTTTGTTTAGGTAAAATTGTTTAGAAATGTAAGTAGTGCAGTTTCAGTACTGTATCCATGTCAAATGGGTGATACCAGCTTGCTTGTATTAAGATTATGTTGCAGTTTTTTCTGAATACACTTTTCAAGCATTTTAGAGAGAGGTGATAAGATGGCAATGGATCTGTAGTTTGACAGGCTGTTTATGGATTGGTATAATATAGGATTTTTTCCAGATGCTGGGAACATATTGTTCTGTAATGGATCTGTTGGTTAGCATGACAACTGGATATGCCGTTGCTTCAGAGCCTGATGCTATTGCTCGATATTCAGGAGGAAGAAGGCCTATTGCAAGGATGTGTCTTGTGTTTTTGCAGTAATTTGTTTATAGTGGCTACATCAGAGGGTCATAGATTAAAAAACCCTAAAGGAAGATTATTAGTAAGTTTGGGTTTGCTGTTATTATAGTGTTTAGTCCCAGACGTCTCAGTTCAATAAACTGCATGCTGAAGATGTAAACCATCTTAACATCAGTTTCATTAGGAAGTGGCGCAGGGGTAGTTTTTCTTCTTTTTCTTTTCTTCCTGGTTTGATTACTTTATTTATACTTGACCAATATTGTTTTGGATTGGTATGTAGTTTGTGGAAGCTGGATTTTTTTTTTGCTTATTTCACAGTAGATTTGACTTGGTTTCCGAGTGTGTTGTAGATTGGTATATATTTTTTCTTTAATCTTCTGTGTCCAGCATACTGCATAAATGATTTAGCACAAGTAAAGTTTGAGTTCCGAAATGGGGTGTGATTGCTGGCATAGCAGACATAAGAGCAACTTTAGACTTTCTCCTGCCATATCGATAATTCTGTATCAGAGTTGTGCGTCATTTGAAGTTTAATATAATATATGCAGAAGAACAGAGTAAAATCCACACGATGTTAACGTAATAAAAACTTTTAATCCACGCTTGGTTACGAAAGTGTGGATTAAAAGTTTTTATTACACTAACATCGTGTGGATTTTACTCTGTTCTTCTGCATCTTCCAGTTTAGTTTTTTTTGGTTCTTGTGGTCATCCAGGAGTATTTCTATGTTTTTAATATAATATATTATTAAACCCACTGTATCTAAGGATTACAGGCTACAATTTATATAGGACAAAAGCAATGTGCTTGCAGTTCTTAGGGTCACTGTACATTTTCATGTTGAAAAATATTGTTATACAGATTCACAGCTTCATAGGTACTTACTAGGCTATTACTCTTTGAGGATCTTAAGAAGTTAACAGCCCTTATATTTTGTATACAAACACTCCAGAGATAGGCAGAACAAGGATTTGCTGGGACATTTACACGTTGCCTCTATCCATGAGGGCAAGAATGATCAGTCAGGACTGAATTTCCAGTTACCCCTCCATTCATCCAAATTGCTTTTGAATAGAGTAAGAAAAGTACTTTGTTTATGTGGAGTAGCAGAATTCTTTGTGAGAGATACCTATCCCTCCATCATGATCCATTTATGTTGCAGAAGACACTGAGATCCCCTGAGTGGGTGTTTTTGCCACCATTGAACTTGTAAATGTGCAATAGGTCTGACTGGATAGGGTCTGTTTAGGTTCTGAATGCAAACCAGGGGTCACCTCTCAGTAGCTTGTATGATACTGAGAAGAGGGATAAGGCTTTGAGATAGTCTGAATATTTTTTTTATGATTTAGGCTCTAGATTTTCTTAGTGAGGTTGTTCCACTTGTGACAAGTGTTCCAATTGTGCCAAATGTTTGCACAAGAATATATCAAGAATGTGTCAGCCCATCAAATTATCTGCATGCCGACTGCCTGGTAGACCTCTCTTTCCCTAGGGGGCACCCTACTATAAATATTGTAAATTTAATTAGTCTGTTATATACAGGAATCTCAAGTCCATTGTCTTGGTTGTTATGTTTACCTTATTTGGTCCACAGTAGACTAGATATTTTATATATATCATTTATAGGGGCTAGAGGGGTTGAGGATGATATCACATATGTATGTGTGTAGATCTAGTAAAAATATCCACTTGTGGAATAAGGACACACATAATTATCTCATCATACTTGTAAAGTCATCAGACTGTGTCAGCCCTGTTTGCAAGAACTTACAACTTGACCTCATCTATGGTGTTCAGCTTGGATATCTATATCTATATCTATATCTATATCTATATCTATATCTATATCTATATCTATATCTATATCTGTATCTAAATTCAAAAGTTCACAAAGCTGTCTGAAAACACAAATGTATTCTTGTTTGCTGCTGCTACTACTACAAAAAGTGGACATGATATTGCAGGCTTATGTAAATAATGGCAATGAGGAGAAGGAGATGCCGGTGATAAGGAAGAAGGGTCACTCAATGGCCAGTAATATATAGATATATATATATATGGTTATGATGGTGATTGTAATAATACTGACCATTTTCTCCACTGAATACTTAAGGTTAATTTATGAATAACACTGCATAGGTCTGCTGTGGGGATCCTCAAAAAATTTCTGTGGGGGGACTTACGGTTTGGAACTATTTACATCAGGTTTTTAAAGTCCACAAAGTGTCAGTCTGGATCTCGGTAATGACTTTTTGTCTCTAGTCAGTCAATGTAATTGCAGATGCACCGCACCAGTATATGTACATAGCCCATCCTACGGGGCATCCCACATAAGTACCTGGAGTATGTCAGGCACAGGCTGTTTCATCAGAAGGAGTTTCATTAGTGTGCGCATTAGGGTCTATGTCAGTTCTTCGAACGCTTAAAATTTCGAACATTACAGGCTGCCGTTGTATCCCTGTTTCCTGACTACTAATGCCTGCAGTCATGCACCTAAGTGCCACCATCTCCTGCAATCGAATGATCACCCCACACAATCCAGTAAAATGATATCCCTGGCGTTTAGTAAGTAGTAACCCTTTCCCAGCTCTCTGTTCATGTTGCCTATAGTATAGTGATCCCTCTTTCACCAACCATTCACTGCTCACTCAGCTCTCCAGCAACACCCAGTGTTCATCAACAAATTGCAGAGCCTTCCTCTCACTACTACATCTTGCTTCTACCTGAAAGCTCAGTATCAATGTAGGCACTAATTTTCTATTAACATAAAGGCAGCTGGGTCACTGTGAGGAAGAAGAGAGAAGCAATATGAAACACCAGGACATGGTTATGAACGATTGTGCAAAGCAGATGGTCAAAGGAGAGCTAACCTAGTTATTATATGCAGACTATGTTATAAGTGTATATTAATATCTACTTCCATGCATTAATATGGCAGACTTTGCATATCATGCTTTGAAAACTGTACGCTACTGCAAAGTGTAGCTATATACTGTACCTGGGATCCAGGAAGACTGCACTATCACTTTATAGGCTATCACTGACTGGTTTGCCAACAAACTATTTTCAGTTGTTAAATCACACCTGAGATGCTGGTCCACCACTCCTGCTGACATAGTTCTTGTACACCAAGCTGTACTTTTCATTCCACTTTGTTGACATGATTCCCAGTTAGTCAAACATTCCTTTACAGATGCAAATCAAGCAAAAACATAAAAGCTGTTGAGCACACATAAATCTTTGGTCACCAGGGGCATTTTTAGGAGTAATTAATTAGATCAAACAGCATCTCTTTAACAGAAACCTCAGACAGTCACAAAGAAAAAAATATATTCATAAAAGTATTTCTCCAAACTCCAGACAGCTCTGCGAAGTGAAATACAGAACATTAAACTTCAGACAGTAAATGGAAGCAAGAACTTAATGCACTGACATCAACAGTCAGCAGTACTAACTTTTGAATTGCCATGTTATAGTTTTTAGATACAGTGGATTCCAGTCTTCCTCTGACATTGCTGAGGAATGGGGATACATACTACTGGGCATCATGTCTCCTGTCACCACCACAGGCATTTCTGCTGCTTAGATGTCTTAAACTATTCCATTCAGGTAGTACAGCTTGTCCAAACTAATTAACTCTACTCACTTTACTGAATCTGTAACCAAAGTTGTATTATAGCTTTTGATTTTCACAGTATCTTACATTTGTTGCCCCTCTGCTACTCTTGGTGATCATCTCTGAGCTGTCATGTTCCATATATTTGTTTTGCTAGGCCTCACTATCTCTATCCTTCCTACATATGAATTTTGGATGCTTTGCCCTTGTAGTCATCTTCCTGTTGCCCCTGCTCTCACTGCTCAGACCTGCTGTTACTGACAAATTATGTACATGGAATGCATTCAGTATCCTTGTTACATGCATCTACCATATCAGTATCCTTGTTACATGCATCTACCATATCAGTATCCTTGTTGCATGCAGCTTTCCCTTCACAAGTGTCTGTTCTTTTTTTTTTTTTTCCTGCTCATCTATTGTTCTGTCAAATGCCTGCTCATCACAACAGCAGCCCTTGTGCTGTTTTCATTCCAGTCTGTATATGGTCATTCATTTATTCATTCATTCATTCATTCATTCATTCATTCATTCATTCATTCATTCATTCACTCATTCATTTATTCAATTTGTTGACCAGGACATTGAGTGAAAATACCCCCATTCAGCAGAGGCTTGGGGAGAAAAACTGCAACGTAATAACAAAGACAAGAACTGTAACAAATGTATGTCATTTAAATATGTAGTTCAGAGATAAGAATGGTTCCCTCAGAACAGCATAGCTATACAAAGAAGGTTTTATTTCAACACATAATACAATTTTCATAAAACTGAGTAACATTTATGAGGGCACATAATCATGTATACGTATTTGCTGTATGCATGTGTGTGGGAGAGACTCACAGGGGTGTAGCTAGGATTTTCAAATTTGTACTGACAGCTCTCAAACTGCTACCCCCCTCCCCAGCCAAGCTACGGCCATTCTCGTAATTCACGGTTCGCTCTTTTAGTGTCAATGAAGAGGCATTCGCTGTAATGCCTCTTCAGTAATATAATATAAATTCACTCAAACTCGGTTCCTTGAATTGAAAATTAACCTGAAATGTCAGTTCTTTGAAAAATGCAGCATGGTAGTTGGGGTAGAGACTTTATGCTTTTGTTTTCTGTAACTAAGGTACATGTTTTGAGCTTGAGTAAATTACTAACCACCTGCTACCACTAACTAGGATGTTTCATTCACACACACACCCCTACCTACCTCTTAGTGCAAGAAATATGGACAAAGCCTAAAATAAACAGGGACAGATATTAAATAATGTTCTCGTGAACTTAGAAAGTTGCTAGAATAACAGGATTTGTGCTAGTATGAATTTTTCTAAAGGACATGAAGTCTGAAGCTCAAATGTCTGTCATTATTTAGCAATTTCAGCCTTCAATGATTTTCTAGAAAATCACAAAATTTATGAGGAACAGACAAAATATGGGGCAAAAATCTGGACATTCTGCAAAATTTGGACAGTTGAGAGGTATGCTACCTACCACACACACACAACCTCTCAACCTCTTACAGCAACAAACTCATAAATAAAACTGAGGCAAAGGCCCAAAAATAAGGACATTTTTTTTAAATATTGCTCTTATAAACTTAGAAAGATAATAGAATAGTAGTAGGTCTTGCATCAGTACGAATTTTCTGAAAGGTATGAAATCTGAAACTGAAATGTCTGCATTATTTTCTAACTTCAGGTCTTCAACAATTTGCCACTAATTTGCCAGAAAACTGCAATTTTACGAAAACGGACCAAAAATGTGATGCAAAAATATAAAATTGCCAGACAATACAGCTGGGAACCTGTCAAAGGAGGGACACCATTTTAATATGAGCACAGTTAACTTAGAGCAGCTGACAAAATTAGAGAATCTACATGCATTTCTGAAATAAATGTAATGTATAACTCTGATCATTACAGTTATTTATAAAAGTAAAGTAAACCCTCTATGTTTTCTTCCAAAATTGATATTTTGTGGAGGGATCATTAAGGGAAGAGCAACATTTTGAGCCAAAATCAGGGACAGTTGAGGTTTGGCTATGCCTAATTCTATAAAGCAATTTGCATGTACCTCTCAACCTGTTAATGCAATAAATCTGGACAAGGCCAAATATATTGAGGGAACATATAAACAGTACTAAAATTGCTCTTGTATAAACTGGGACAGTTGATAGAACAGGTCTTATTTTAGCATGCATTTTTCTGAAGGTTATAAAGTCTGAAACTAGTGTGTCATTATTTAGTGACTTAATTCCTAAATCATTTGCCAGAAAACCACAAATTGTGGAACAAACCAAAAATAAGAAGCAAAAAATCTATTCATTCTTTGAAAATCTGGACAGTTGGGAGGTATAGTTCAGCTGGGGCTGTCTAAGTTTGCCGCTCTTCCCCCTCACAAAACCATGGTCGAATGGAGCCTCCCCCTGCAGCCATTCCAATGATCCATTACTTTGCTATTTCACTCCATATACCATAAACACTAATGTGCATACTGATTTACTTCTATGATGATTTGAACTTCATTTGAAAGTTTTATTTTGCATTTTACAGCATAAACACTAAGACATCTGCTAAACAAACTTGGCATTAAAACTTCTCTGCCCTTGAAACTCACATTCATTGAAACAACATTAAAACCCACATTCAAAGAAAAATACATTTTACCCGTGGCAGATAAAAATTAATTCTGGGCTGCTTTTAAATCATAGGCCCCTTGCATATGAAACATACATGTGCTCTTTGATACACCTTCCTATTGCTTTGAACATTTTTCCATTTTTCCAGTAAACAATGAAACAAACTGCCCAATTCAGAACATTTCCATCATAAAAGTCTAGTCAAACTTCTACAGTCCACCATTATCAGTAAATAATATGCACAATCTCTGAAGTAGTAAAAAAAGCTAAATAATTCCACGTTAAATAAATCTAACTAATGAAGAGGTTGCTGCTAGCAATCACCTTTATATTTCATGACTTCACCGAAAAATAGTGTCTGATGCCCCTGAGGAATAAATTGCCTAAATTACATTAATAATAAGCTAGTAATATTGCAATAGGAAATGGATGGCAAACTGATAACAGGCTCATAGTTAGTGTCTTAACTTTCAGTACAGCAGCATTCACCCCTTATGGGAGTAGAACCAACAACCTTCTGCATTAAAAGCAAGTACACAACATTTTGTGCTACTAGCAATGTGAGCTGACTTTGCATAATCAGCACTAAACTTCTCTTCCCCTGCAGCTCTCAGTTCCTTGTAAAATCTACGCAATACTCAACTACATCTCAACTTCGCAGCACAAGAAATCTGGAAAAAGCCAAATTTATTGGGGTGGGTCAAAAGGGCAAAAAACAGGAACACATTAAACATTGCTTGTATAATCTTGGAAAGCTGATAGAATAAAATGCTGCGTTACCATCATACATTTTACTGCCAAGGTCACTGTGCAAAATAGTCAGAACAACATACCACTATGCCAAATCACCTGCTTTGTGAAAGAGAGGAAGACTGAAACTTAAATGGCTATCATTTAATGAATTCAGTTCTCACCATAGCTGTCAACCTCTTGGCACAAAACACCTGGACAAACCCAGTAATGAGGGAATACAGCCCTCAAACATATTCAGTGAATTCAGTTCTTGCCATAGCTGTCAACCTTAGCACAAAAAGCTGGACAAAGCAAATAACAGGGTATTACAGTCCCAAAAATAAGGACAAATTTCAAATAGTCATAAACTTAAAAAAATTGCTATAAAAAGGTTAGTACATATTTATTACTAGAATAAAAAGTTGTTTTACTATGTCACAAACACAGGGATAAGATGCAGACTCCACACAGAAGGCACCCCAGCCAAGAATCAAACCAGAAAACCTACAGCTGTGAGGCAACAATACTGCCACTGCACCATCAAATATGTAAGGAAGTAAACATTCAGAAACCTGAAGTCTGACATTTAAATGCCTGTCAATTTGTTAATCAGGACAGTCTGACTTGGAGCAAAAGAAAACACAATTCTCAGCAGAGGCCCAGGAAAAAATAATGCAGACATGTCTTTGTAACATGGGAGGACACAAAAGCAAACCCACACAAACACAGGGAGAAGATACAGACCCCCCCACACACACACAAAGAAGGCACCCCAGCCAAGAACCAAACCCAAGAACCTACAGCTGTGAGGCATCAATGTTACATTGCTACCACTGCACCATCAAATTTCAAGCATTGCAATATTTAAAACCCACAGATACATACAAATATTGATCAGATCAAATATGAGGCAAAAATCTGCAATTTTTTTACAAATGGTGGTGGGTAGGGAATTCAGGTCTTTAACACCTGCATACAAGGTACAGGGTTCAAGCCTGAGGTATTCCCTACCACACCACCATGAGTTATCACACCAGTACATCCCACCTGGGGCATTTTCACACACACACACACCTCACCAATCCTCCATGAAGTGAGACCAGCTCAGGAATCCTGCTCACACCAACATAACGAATCCTCTCCCAGTCCCAACGTGCAGTAAAGCGAATCTCCTGTTCGACAAGCATTTGGAGCTCCCAGTCCCAATGTGCAGTAAAGCGTGACAAACATAATGTTTAAAGTGTGAAAAAAGAAAGTTTGAAACGCTACCCGCTCGGAACGCTGACTGGCTGCCTAAACGCTACCCGCTCGGAATGCTGACTGGCTGCCTAAAGTGCGCTGACGTCATTGTGCAGTAAAGCACGAAGGAAAAGAAAGTTTAAAATGCTACCCTCCCTTCTACATACGTTGTACTGAAATCAGTACAGTGCGTATGCCTCCCGACGTCCGTGGGAGAGAGGGAATAGTTTGAGATTAGTTGAATAGCAAGAAATAGAACACCTAAGGGGGCAGAGTATAAAGGATGGGATGGGAAAGATAGAATAAAGAATGATGGGTGAAATGGGAGAGAGGGAGAAAGAAGTAACAGATTATAGATAAAGTAATAAAAGTATAAAACTGGAATTCAAAGATTACTTAGGAAGTAGTTGGGTAATGTATTATGTCAGTAGCATTTAGATGTACTGGGCTACAGCTTATTGGTAGAGTCTATACAGATGTTACTTTAATTTTGAATTAGAAGTTATTATAAGTTGTTGAGAAATAGTTTTGTATTTTATTGTAGCAATTCCTTGTTTTGCATTTCTTCAGTTTTGTTAGCTGAGAGTTGCATTTTATAAAATATGTGTGTAGCGAGGATTGTTCAACATTTTCTCTCCGAAACAGATTGTAAATTAATTATTTTTTTTTTCTGAGGGGGCATTACCTCAGGGAAAGAGCAAGATATGTTTTTAATTTATTTTTCAGAGTTGGCATGACCTAAGGTGAGAATAATAAAGTAATGGGCTGCAGGCAGGCAAACCCCCCCCAAAAAAACAAACAATCAAACTGAAATTAACACAAGGACTTGCTACGGTTACTAAAATGCTGAGCTCCACACATGCAATACTGTGATTCATTAATGAGTCACCTGTGGCTTCTTTCATAAATACCAGTATTTTACTTCTGACCCTCAACAATTGCTGGTTGTGCTCCCCAACAGATTGTGCCCAGACCTTCTCCCCCATCACCCTGTCCTAGTTACAGATATGGTCTGACTGACTGATTGATTGATTGATGTTATATTTGTTAATCAGGATAGAAAACTGATCCACACAAACCTACTTTAGGCACTGTCTGGGACAGTGAACAAAATAAACAAAATATGTATTCAAAGGCATACGAGACATGTAACTATGCAACAAACAGTACACACATTTTATAAAAACTGGGTAAGCATCTAGCTTATATAAATATTAACATGGCATTAGAACATATAACTCAACTGACCATAATTTTGTAGAATGTCAAGATTTTTCCCTCGTAGTTTTGTCTGTTCCTCATAAAATGTGTGTGTGTTTTTTTTGGGCAAATCATTGAGGACTGAAGTGACAGATGTTTGAGTTTCAGACTAGATATCCTTCAGAAAATGCATGCTAATGCCCGATCTATTATTCTAACAAGTTCCTAAGTTTACAAGAGCGATATTTAACATCTGGCCTTTACCCCTTCCCATTATTTTTGGACTTCCCCAGAGTTATTGGGCTATGATTTTAAGACATACGAATAAGAACCTGCATCACTTCTCTCTGTAAGATTAGAAAAAGGTATAGTGGAGTACCAGAGATAAGTTAGTGTTTGGTTGACAGAAAGAGTTAAAAGTGTTAGAATAATGTTATGATCAGCATGTCTTTTAGATGGATATTTAACAAAAAAAAAAAAAAAAGAATGACTAATAGTAAAAAAGATGATGTTTATAGTGTTTTCAAATGATGTGATGAACTAGTTATAGGTCTCTGTGTGACTTGTGTTTAAACCAAGTATATTTAGACATTTCTTGTAAGTGGGCCTTAAGTTCAGGTTGGAATTCAGGTTAATTGTGTGGTTTCTGATTTAAAGTAGGATGGTCTCCCATGCTTGTGTGCCTAGAATTGAAAATGAGTGGTTAGTACACAGTCTTTTGTCTGTATGGGTGGGGAGGCAAAAACAGAGGGTATTGTTGTCAGGGTGCAAATGGAGGTTATAGGTTCTTTGCTTTATAGTGAGTCTACCAGTGAAGTAAAGGCATTAGTCCTATTTAAGGTGCTTAAAAGGAGTGAGCCTAGAAAGAATGGCATTAAATATACTGATCCCAAGGATATTGCCAATATCCTGGCAGATCAATTCAGTACCAACTACACCCCTCTCTCACCCCCTAAACGGCCCATCTCAATACCGGAAGATTGCCAAATTCCGGTAATAACGGCCACACAGGTAAAAAACCCACTCTCCAAAGGTAAGAATACAGCATCCATTGGACCAGATGAAATCCTAGGCTGTAGCTGTATATTACATGAACTACAAAAATGAACTGGCACCTCACCTAAGTGTCATGTTTAATCATAGCCTCACCTCAGGCTTCGTGCCCACTGAGTGGTGCACAGCTACAGTTATCCCACTCCACAAGGGGGGATCCACCTTGGATCCCAGGAACTACCATCCCGTCAGTCTGACGAGCCTGATCTGCAAGGCCATGGAACGTATTATCATGGAACTTATAAACAAAGACATTGGCAACCTTCAAACACTGGACCCCACCCAGTTTGGGTTCGTGAAGGGCAGATCTTGTCTCCTGAACCTGACTGACTTCTTCAAATCAGTCTCCAGAGCCAAGGACACAGGTAAGGTGGTCCACACAGCCTAACTGGACCTTGCCAAGGCCTTTGACACCATCCCCCACTCTGGAATCATAGACAGACTTACTAAGCTGGGCATTAATCCCTACGTCACATGATGGGTTGCCAACTGGCTTACTGACAGAACCCAGACTGTAAAAGTAGCCGACTCCAAATCCAGCTCCAGACAAGTGACAAGTGGAGTACCTCAGGGTTCAGTCCTGGGACTGCTCTTGTTTGGCATTTACTTCTCTGAAGTACAGGCCAACACTAAGGGACTCTGGCTAACAAAGTTCACAGATGACTGCAAACTGGGAGCCATTACTGAATCCCCAAATGATGTTTATTACTCTACAAAAGGGCCCTACAGAAACATATGCTTGGTGCCAGAGCCATGGGCTCAAGCTCAATGCCAAGAAATGTATAGTTATCCCCTTTGGGAAAAAAAACATGTACCCATGCATTACCACATAGGTGGCAGTACATTAAACACCGAAAGTGTGATAAGAGACTTAGGGACACAGGTGGACAGTGGTCTCACCTTCGATAACCACATCGCCACAACAGTCAGGAAATCCTTCTATGTGACACACCTCATCACTAAGGGCTTTTCATCCAGAAAAAAGGAAGTCATTGTCCCACTGTACTCATCCCTCATTAGACCCATTATAAAATACAATGCCCCATTTGGTATGTACCTCTCAAGACATCTGCAACAACTGGAAAGGCCGCAGAAATACCTCACTAAAAGAATAACAGGCCTAAAGCAGATGCCCTACGCTGACCAACTTAAAAAACTCCAGCTATACTCTGTCACATATCGTCTACTCATCGGCGTTTTCTGCTTAACATACAAGGCCATGTCAAACCCAGAGCTGTTGGACATGCTACATTTAAAGAAATCCCAATCCCTCAAAGCCACACACTCCAGGGATCTAAACCTTGTCATCACAATAAACAAAACATGCTGGAGGGATAGGTTCTTGACCCAGAGACTCCCCAGACTCTGGAATAGACTGCCCATACATGTCAAGCAGAGCGCCTCTTTGCCCCTCTTCAAAAGGAACCTTGACGATTGGAAGGGAGAAATGAAATTCACCCTGGGGATCACATCAGTCGCCCTGCTAGACAGGGGTCCAGGGATGTAAATAGTGTGGGAAGAAATAGTCAGGGAATTGTTATGACTAGGCTTGTATAGGCCCTAGGGCCGATAGCCTAGTACCAACCTATGAACCCATGAACCTATGTGTAGATCTTTGCTGGACTGGGAGTCACTTTGCTTTATTCAAGAATTAAGAGTGATGTTTGGATATAGGGGTTAGATAATGCAAAAGGTAGATTACATGTAAAACAGTTGGTGTAAATGTCATTCTTTTCTGAGGCAGAGGTGCTGATTGTCAACCTGTATTCTAATTACACCTGTGGAATTCCTTTGCCTATAGCCTCTACAGTAGATGCGGAAAGAAAATGTGAAATTTTCCAAACCCAAAACAATATTTTTTTTTCAGGCAGCACAAAATAGGAAAGTGAGGGCTTCATTATTGCTCCAACCTATAACAACCATTATGCCATCAACATGTTTGGGTGCAGAGGCGGTCTAACACCTAGTCTACCTCGTCCCAAGAGTTAGGGGGAGCTACTACCACCACAAAATGGTGTCTGGATCTGTTGACCATCAAAGAATATTTCAAAAGAGCTCTCTGAGACAACACAAGCTACAGTTATACTACAGAAGGTTTTCTAGCCACCTATCCTGCAGGCAACAATCCATTCGCTGGCAAACTGTCCTCTCTCCCTTCTTCTCAGTAAATACTGGCATTCCCCAAAGATCTGTCTTGGGCCCCCTCCTGTTCATTATTTTCACTAACAAACTTCACTCTCCTACTAACCTTTCAACACTTCTACAATATGCTGATGACTACACTCTCATCACCACTGCCCACATCATTCCTAAACTTCTAGCTCTCACTCAACATACCTTCCCTTCTGCCGAAACCTGGTTCTCTGATAATCAACTCATACTAAATCAAAAAAAAAATAAACTCCTTCTCTTCTTCCCTAAAACTCTTGCACAGCACAAACCCTTCTTCTCTATCACCTCCCTCAACAACACTATTATTAAACCCAAACCCATTACCAAACTACTTGGAGTAATCATTGACCATGAACTAAAATTCAATATACATATCCAACAATGTATAAAAAAAAAACACCAGAAACTCGGTCTTCTCTATCGCAACAAAAAATTTCTTAACAGCCTCCTCCAAACCCTCCCTAGCTCAGTCAATCCTTCTACCCTGTCTTTTATATGCTGCCCCTGTCCTTACTAATGTTCAAACATCACTTCTCTCCAAACTAGAGCAAACATATAACAAAATAGCCAAATTTGCCTCCATTCTCCACTACAAACCTTATCACTGCCTCACCCTTAAGACACTCAGTTGGCCTGAATTCTCTAAACAACTACTTCTTCCTCATCTACATATTACACACTCTATCCTGAATGATCCCTCCTCCTGCCCCACCATCTCTAATCTAGTGTCCTGCTACAACCCCCACTGTCACCTCCGTACTACCAACAAACACCTCCTTGACATATACAAACCAAATAAAAATATTGGAAAGTCCCTTTATAAATACTTTGTGGCCCATGCTTGAAAATCACTTCTGCTCAATATAAGAAGCACTCCTCAAAAGTGGGTCTATATTATAACATTGAAGTTACAGAACATCGATTACAATATGGTCGACACTATATTGTCTAAGTTCGGTAACTTTGAAAATGAAAAAAAAAAAATCAAAGCTCTAAATGTTTACCCTAACAGGTTTAAGCAGTGGGCAAGCCCCCCTGCACCCCCCCCACACCCCCCGCTACTTAAATATACCAACTCTGAGACTGCACTACATTGCAGTAAATGGAAATCTCCCCTTACGATGATTTCCATTTACATGCTCGAGATTCTGAGTGTTCGATATTCTCATGCCGACAATGTCAGATTCGACATTGTCGGCTTTCGAGAATATAATATAGACCCTCAAAAGTACCTGTTCAAACAAGAACTTAAACTTTTTTTTACAAAAGACTTGGTCCTGCCCATGTCAACCCCCATTTGACTTTATTCTTCCTTCTTATCTAATCAATTTCTTCTCCTTATAGACCCATCACATTATTTTACTATTCTCTTCAATTTCACACTAATTTTCTCTTCCTATTTTTAAAGGCAAAAAAAAAACAAACAAAAAAAACAATAGGTTCTTATATTACATTTGGCTCTGTATAATTACTGTCACTCTCAGTATGTTCTTCATGTATGGTTGACTCTTTCTTTAAATGTACTTCATGTATGGTTTTCCATTGAAATAATACTCTGTCTGCTTTAATAGTTATAGAGCTGTTACCTGGTAGTAGACTTATGATATGTTATTTGTTGATTATATTTTGTAACATTTGTAATAATTATTTTTTTGGAGCTTTTCTCCTCGGATCTCCACTGAAAAAGGGCCACTGGCTCAGCTGGACTAACCCAGTTAACAAATGTCAGTAAATAAATAAATAGAAGGTAACATGTAGAAACATGAACATTCAGGTAGACTGCTACTACTATGACTACTACTACTATCAATACAACTATAACTACTAGCACTACTACTACTAGTACTACACTTACTACTTCTAGTACTAGTACTATGACTGCTACTACTAGTAGTACTACTAGCATTACAACTACTACTACAAGTACTATGACTACTACTACTACTAGTACTATTACTAGTAGTACTATGACTACTACTACTAGTATAACTACTACTAATACTAGTACTAATACTATGACTACTACTACTGATAATATTATGACAACTAATAATAATAATAATAATAACAGTTTCATATGTTGTAATCTCAAGTGAGAATGCCAAAGTCATTTGCTGACTCTAGATATTGGGATCAAAAGCTCTCTCACCCGTCCATAAATCAAATCATACTTTAAACATTTCAACATCCTTAGATTCCCTAATTTTCCTAGGAATAGCAATTCAAATCCTTGAAATAATCTGAGTAATAAACATCGATGGGAACTTTAAAATTCAAATTAGTATATTTATGAGTCATAGTATTACAACTTTGTTTTATTTTTAATAATACTTGTTTTATCTCATCTTTATATGCAAAAACTGCCTTCCCCATCATGCAGAGTGTACAGATACAATTACACTTTGCTTTATAACTCAAGTATTTTAATGAAGGAAGACATTTGGCGAACCTCCTTTAGACTTTTTCTAAGTCACTTAATTGCATTTTATTATAAAAACATGAGTTATTGTATTTGAAAAGTGGTCCAATACAGATTTTATACAGTGCAATCAAGAAAATAATGAAGTGAGTTATACTTGCAGCATACACTATCCTTTGTTTTAGCAAAGGCCACAGGAACAGTCGTATTGCTGTGATCTAGGAAATATTTGCCTACAATATATATCAATTTTGTTTGCTTGTTTTGTTTACCATATTAATCTCACTTGCCCAGGTGCTCACTTTGTAGGTGAGACCAAGATTAACTCCAAAGGTTTAATACTCAAGTAAAAATACTACAAATGCAAGAGCAAAAAATGCAGCTATAATGAAGCAATCAGAGGTGCAAAGGTAAGATAATACCCAGCCCAGCAGGGCAAGGCTCATTATTCACCCCTCACCAACCAAGTGACTAAGCAGCTCGCCCTACTATTCAGGCATGACCAAAGGGCAATTTCAGGTATACTCTCCAGTCCAGCTGGTGAACCTGGGTATCCTGAGGCAATGTTACAACTGCCTCATGTACACAGACAACCCTCTCCTCCTACCACAAAACATTAACATATGCGAGAGATGCAATTATATAGCTAAATTGGAGGCTAAGGTCTCTCCACCCAAGACTGGAACAAGCAGTCATGAGGAGAATGTTAACACTTGCACCACACCTCCAGCCTCACATAGACATACTAAACCAGCACTGGCAAAAAATACACATAAATACAGAAAATCATACTTGGAGGCTCTAAACAAAAACCTGCAAAAGCATCACAGACCTCCAAAGCAGACACCCAAAAAACCTGCACCTCCCGTCACAAACCAGATATTACATAAAACACAAAATCAGTGTGCCACACAATCACAGTCCTTAAGGCAAAATAACATACCCAACACACTAGTAATAGGTGACTCTATAGTCAGGCACACTGATGTCCCACTCACTAGGCTGGACAAAGAGAAGGTTACTGTTAGCTGCCTGTCAGGAGCCAGAATCCACCACAAAACACAAGCACCCAGGTCACTCCAGAACAAGTACAAATATGACTCTGTCATTGTTCATGTTGGAGTAAATGACCTGAGACATACCTCCTTGGGCTACATGAAAAGAGACATGGAAGAGCTCTCTGATCATGTAGCCCAGGCGGGTATGACCCTGACCCTGAGTAGCATCCTGCCCTCACCAAGAATGATACCGCAGTATAAAGAAAAAATTATCAATTTCAACAACTGGCTACCCTTCTGGTGTCATTCAAAGGGGATCCAGTGTCTGTCAGCCTGGGACATGCTCGACAAGCCTTGCTGCTTCACAAGAGACGGCTTGCACCTGTCACCCCTAGGCTTTTGAATACTGGCCAAAGCTCTTGCTGCCCTCATAGTGCTTTTTTAGGCAAGGCTCAAAAGTCAAACCCACCTCCGTAAACAGCACAAATAAAAAAATGAGGGTTATGCTACTCAACGCCAGGAGTTTAAATCTCAAAATGCATGTGCTCGAAGCACTCCTCAGTATGGAGAACATCGACATCTGTGCAGTAACTGAAACCTGGTTCAAGGCTCGAAAGAGCACCCCAGCACTACAGGGCTACAACTCATACCACACATTTCGGCCACAGAACATGGACCGAAACACAAAAGGAGGGGGTGTATCCATATTCATCAAGGATACCTACACCTCCAGGTTAGTGGCACAGCATGATACCTCTGAGATCATCCATGTGCAACTAATATGAGACAAATCTGCAATGCAAATTGTGGCCTGCTACACATCACCCTCCATGAACCAGGTCCACCACTCCGCCTTTCTGGAGACATTGGAAAACATGAAGGTCCTACTGAACACCCTGATATTGGGTGATTTCAATTACCCTACCGTTAATGGGGAAAACTACTCAAGTACAAACTCCCAGGTCCAGTGCTTCCTGGAATTTATCAGCTCAAATGCCCTGGATCAGCTGGTAAACTCCCCTACCAAAAGTGAAAACATATTGGACTTGGTCATCATCAACATGGGCGACAGGTGTTCCACACCAGAGGTCAACCCGTCACTGATTAGATCAGACCATAAACTAATCATTATGGATGTCCACACCACACCACCACCTCCAACCAAGGAAACCACAGTGAAAAACTTTTCTATAGCAAACTTCACCTTACTTAAGACAGAGGTGGTACGTTTCACAGCCCCCACGCTAAAGGATTACAGTGTCCAAGATGCAGGAACCTTTACAAATGCACTCTATGAGCACCTATAAGGATGCATGGATCATGCCATCCCTAGCAAAACCAAGACTCACTCCCCTAAGAGAAAGAAAACTAGTCTGGTGGACCCCTGCCATAAACAGGCTATACAATAGAAGGAGGAAACTAGTTCAGAAAAAAAGCAAATCCCAAGAAGGAAAGACATCCCTGATCAGTATCAGTAAGAAACTAAGGTCCCCTCATAAAATCCTCCAAGGCTAAGTTTGAAAGAAAAATAGCCAGGGATTCGAAAGATAACCACAAAGCCTTTTTTAGCTATGTCAAGAATCTAAGTGGCAACTCGTAGATATGCTCTGAGCTAGTGCAAAATAGCACACAATATACTGAACCCACTGATATTGCCAACATCCTGGCAGATAGATTCAGTGCAAACTTCACCCCCCTCTCACCCCCAAAAGGGCCCACAACAATACCGGAAAAGTGTAGTGTCCCGGAAATCACAGACACACAGGTGAAAACAGCCCTTTCAAAAGCCAAAAGCACAGCGTCAATGGGGCCAGATGGTGTCCCAGGCTGCATCTTGCATTAACTACAGAACGAAATAACCCCCCAACTAAACACACTGTTCAACCTCAGCCTCTCCACAGGCTACGTGCCCATAGAATGGCACACAGTAATGGTTATTCCGCTCCACAAAGGAGGGGCCATAACTGACCCTGGTGACTTTTGGCCCATAAGCCTGACTAGCCTGGTCTGCAAGGCTATGGAGCGCATCATCAAGGAACTAATTAACAAAGACATTGGGAACCTCCAAACACTTGACCCGACCCAGTTAGGCTTTGTTAAGGGCAGATCATGCCTACAAAACCTGGTTGACTTCTTTGAGACAGTCACCAAGAACATAGATAAGGGGAAGGTAGTTCACACAGCCTACCTTGACCTCGCCAAGGCTTTTGACACCATTCCCCACTCTGGAGTTATAGAAAAACTCACCAGCCTGAACATAAACCCCTACGTCACGAGATGGTTTGCCAACTGGCTTACAGACAGAACTCACACGGTAAGAATAGCGGACTCCAGGTCCGATTCTAAACCAGTCAGAAGTGGTGTCCCACAAGGCTCAGTCCTGGGACCCCTACTGTTTGGCATATACTTCTCAGAAGTACAGGCAAACATAGGAGGACTATGGCTAACCAAGTTTGCCGATGACTGCAAACTGAAAGCCATAATTGATTCTCCGGCTGACATGGACATTCTCCAAAAGGGCCTTACTGAGACGGACACCTGGTGTCAAAGTCATGGTCTCAAGCTAAATGCCAAAAAATGCATAGTCATCCCGTTTGGGAAAAACAAAACACCCATGAATTACCACATAGGTGGCAGTCCCCTTAATACAGAAGAGGTAATAAGAGATCGGGGCACCCAGGTAGATAGTAATATCTCCTTTGACAATCATATTGCCAAAGTAGTTAGGAAATCCTTCTATGTAGCCCATCTAATTACTAAATGGTTCTCATCTAGAAATAAAGAGGTTATAGTGCCCCTCTACTCATCACTCATCAGACCCATCATAGAGTACAATGCCCCATTTGGGATTTACCTCACAAGACACTTCCAACAGCTGGAAAGACCACAATAGTACCTCACCAAGAGGATTACTGGCCTCAAACATATGTCCTATGTAGCCCGACTGGAAAAACTCCAGCTGTACTCAGTCGCATATCGCTTACTTAGAGGTGATCTTTGCCTGACTTACAAAGCCATGTCCAACTCAGAATTGATGAAATTGCTCCACCTAAAGAAATCCAAGTCACTGCGAGCCACTTGCTCTAGTGAGCTAAACCTCGCCACAACAATAAATAGAACATGCTGGAGAGATATACTGCAGTCACAGAGACTCCCCATGCTTTGGAACAAAATTCCTAACTACATTAGGCAAAGCCCCTCACTAACACTCTTCAAGAGAAACCTTGATGAGTGGATGGGTAACAGAAAATACACCCCTGGGATCACTTCATTAGCTCTTCTTGACAGAGGCTCATTTAATTAATCAATGGGTCAGTGAAAGCTGGCACACTCTGGCTAGGCTTATAAATGCCCTCGGGCAGATAGCTAGTACCTAGCTATGAACCTATAAACCTATGAACCTATAAAAGTTATCACTAAAACAGAGCAAGTAGTTAACCACAAAATGTGCTCTTTAGGGGCCCTTTATAAGGAGATCAAGGTAATACAATTTAGGGTTAGTGAACTGGAACATTTATGTAGCTTTGACAGGTTTACAGTTAGAAAAGAAGATCAGATTAAATAAACAACAGAAGTACAAGACTTTTTTGGAATGGGGCTTCTAGAGTGAACGACTCACTCAAATGTGGTTGCACGAAACATGGCTTGTTTATTTTCTCTGCTGCCCATGTCTGATTCCAAGATTCCTTGGAAAACTTAGATCATCTAACAGGAACACCCAAAGAAATTCTAAAAATCATCAGATCATTAATTCATATGGTTCTCATTGTCAAACCTCAGGACATCTGCACAGACCTAATTTCAGGGGCTATAGTTGTTGCATCAAATGTACATGCTTAACGTATATCACAGGTTCAGTTATAAAATATTAACCTGAGGTTTTGATCAGTAATAGTTGCATTTGGCAATGCAAGGACAGCAAGCTTGGTACATGCTGTGCAAAACCAGGAAAAACACAAAACACAGAAAACACATAGATAGCATGGGTGGTGCAGTGGTGCATTGGTAGCATTGTCGCTTCACAGCAAGAGGTTCTCCAGTTCAATTCTAGGCTGTGTGGAGTCTGCATGTCTTCCCTGCATTCGCATTGGTTTTCTCTGGGTGCTCCAATTTCATCCTACATTCCAAAGACATGTGTCTGGAGTATTTCTCCCCAGGCCCCTGCTGAAAATGGGCTCTGCCCCAGTTGGACTTTCCCAGTAAACAAATGTTAAATAAATAAATAAATAAAATATTCTGAAGTGCTATTAGATGCAGGAAGAAGAGGGTGAGAACAAGAACCACAAACGTACACATAATTCAATGTCAAAAAGATATATATCTTTGCAGAAGGGTAAGTCTGACTTACAATCTTTACAATTACAGAGACAGGGCATGGAAGTTATGTAGTTACCACCATTCTGATTGGTTAAAAATGCTGAACTGGATTCTTCATGAACCAGATACCTCCATTAAAGGCATTACAACTGCAGGCAAGAAGCTATTCTTCAGCACCCTAAGACAGCATTGTGGACTCACATTTCTCTGTATACAGAAATGTCATCAAGTATTTAAAAAGGCAATCAATTATATATTTTTTTGTATTTTTATCCTGTTAAACAAGTTAGACCCAGTAAGCACAGATGCTTATTTTCAAAGGATGGCCTGGAGGCAGTATCTGATTATTGACTTGCTAAGAATCACAGAACATGGAAGTATAAACAGAAGGTATTGAATCCAAGTCAACAGTTCATGTTTGTTAGCAGCTCATGGTCATAAATGTCTGTGCTATACAGTGATGACATTTTTTTACATTGCAGTGCATAATAGTGATAGCAGAAACAGATCTGTGTTCATCCCATCTGCCACTATTGTACACTAGTGTTCTGTAACTGCCTCTCCTTTGACTCCTTATCTATTTGCTTCTTATACCAGGTACTTTCCATCATTGATCTACAGTTCACAGTGTTGTCTGGTCGCTTCTTCCAATTGCTCATTACATGTTTTAAAAATAACTTAATGATCTCCAAAAAACTTAAGGTTGTGCCTTCAGTCTGCTGTCTGTGTCCATTTTATCCACCTCATCTTTCTTATTGTGACTCATTCTCTCATATTGCTCCCACTATAAAGTTCTGTACCCATATGAAAGCTCTCAGCTGCTTACTATCAGAATCAGGGACAAAGCCAAAAATAATCAGGAATAAAGGTCTCGGATTAGGGACACTTTTTCAATATTTGTCCTGCTGGTTTTAAAAGGTGGTAGAATAAAGAGAAGTGAATTAGCAAACATTTTCAGAGGTAAAAGAAGTCTGTGGCTTTGTTTGTAGACTGCAGTCTGCTACCTTTTTGCAAAAAAAACAATCACTGGCTTTCAGAGGGCAGAGCAGAATTCTGAGCCAAAATCATGAATGACCATAAAAATCAGAGTTGCTTCACAGGTAGGATAATATCCTCTCTATTCTATTTTTTCCCTCTAGGATAAAACATTACTTGCATACTGTTGTTCATACTGCTTATCCATCAACCTCAAATGCCCCTGGTGGCCGGCATCTAGACCTCTCGACCTACTCTGCTGTTCTGAGGTCCTTCTCCTTGTACAAGACACAAAACTGCACACAGTACTCCAACTGCAGCATGAGTATACAGCCAAATAATGGTAGCAATAGAAATCGACTTCTGAACTCTATTCCTCTAGCATACACTCTGGTGTCATGTTGAATCTGGCCACTACTTTTTTCCATGTATGTCTGGTAGCTCACCTCTGTTGTTACTATCACCCAATGGTCATTTTCTACTTTATGCTGCATGGTGAAACCCCCCCCCCCCAAGTTGGTGTTCCATTATGAGCAGGAGCGGCCTTAGGTCAACTGGTGCCCTAGGCAAAAGGGCTCCATGGCGCCCCCCACCACATCACCCGGTGCCCCCATCCTGGTCTAACTACATTAAATAAACACAGGAAAAGCACCCCTGCTAGAGCGGTGCCCTAGGCGGACGCCTAGTTGGCCTATGCTTAAGGCCAGCTATGATTATGAGATTAATAGTTTCAGGTGAAGTACTTTGCACCTGTCTGTATTGAACCCTATGAGTTATTTTTTTCAATCCACCCTACTAGTCCTGCAGCATTTCTCTGAAAAAGTTTCCCCATCTCCCGATTCTCTGTCATCTTAGTTGTCATGCACAAGGAAGCTGATGTGCTCTCACTGTCCCTTATAACATCTGTGATGACAATCTTGAAGAAAACAGGGCCCAGAACTGACCTGTGCAGAACTCCATTTATTACCTCTGTTCCTTCAACAGTCCCTTCACTAGCACCCTTTACTTCTTTCTGTTCCTTCAACATTCCCCTTCACTGCCACAGTTTACTTCCTCATAATCAACCATTATTCAACAGATATTACTTCCTTTTCACCCAACACCTATGCTCTTCATATTATTAACTAATCTTCTATGTGGGGTTGCATAAAAGTAATTGGTGAAAGCTGGGAATTGTGGGAATCGCACTTATAACTGGTTCCCTCTGTTAAGGTCCAGTGGAAGTCAGTAACAGAATGGGAGCAGAAAGAATTGAAACAAACTGTTAGCCAAAAAAAAAAAAAGTTTGTTATCCATTAGGTTCTTCACCTCTGGGAACCAAGCTTTTCTGTCAGTATCATGCGGATTACCTTCTGAGCTACTGAGGTAAAGCCAAAGAGCCTGTAATTCCCTAATTCCATTCTGTGCACAGTAGTTCCATTATGGAATCCATTATCCATCCCATCTGCAGAAACCTTATTACTCTTGATCATTTCACTTAAGAGCTCTGTCACAGTATCTGCAGCACTTCTACAGAGCTCATGAGGATCTTGGGAGGTATGCTACCTAAAAAAAGACATAATTCCTCCACTCCTTCACAAGTCAAGCATACAAATATACAAATGGAGAACACCAACTGCTGCAAGTTGAATTTTTTAATTCTGGTACCTCGGCCTTCGCCTTCTCCTGGAATACATTTTACATAACACTCCACCCATTTTTATACAAATTTTTTAATTAAATTATTGATGCACCATCCCCCAATTAAACAATTAGATTCACTATGTGCTCTCTTTTTACTTATTATTTTGTTAAAACAAATTTGGCATTTTTTCACTAATCAAAACTGTGCAAAATATTAACTGGAGAATAAATAACACTCAATTCATGGATACTTATTTTAAATAATGTATACATAAATATGAATACTGTTATAAAAAATATATACATGTTATTCATTTAATATGACCCTTACAAGCAATCCCTTTTCCTAAATATTGGGAAATATATGGAAAAAATACATTACACCTCCATATTCATTCCATTAGGAAACATAGTTTTTAAATTAAGAATGAACCTTGATTCCATCAAAAGTAATTTCTCACGAAAAAGAGCCTCATTACCATATACATTGGGTCTGCCTAAAACACTGAATACAAAACCATCTGGAACCCCCCCATGATTATCAAAAAAATGTTTTCCTACTGGGCTCTCTAACCTCCTGTGCCTTATATCTCCTAGGTGTTCCAAAATCCTTAATTTAACCCTTCTGGTGGTTTGTCCTATGTACCAGATTTGTTTCTCACAGCCACATCCTATGATATACACAACCCCTGTTGAATTGCAATCATAAAATTCAGTGGCATTGTATTTAACCCCATTGATTTTGGAACCATCCAAGTTCCTAGCCCACTTACACACCTTACATTTTCCGCACCTGAATGTTCCCTTTCTGTCATCTTCACCCACTCTACCATTTTTTCTGAAATTCAAGATTTCCCTGAGATTAAAATATCTCTTATATGAAAAGGTCACCCTTGACGGAAAAAGTTTTCCTATCTTCTCATCTTCATAAATGATGGGCCAAAATCTATCCACTAATCCCTTCAATGTTTGAGAAAAATGGGAAAATCTGGTTACAAAGAATATTTTTTCATTTAAATCCTTCATCCCACCACGATTTTCATCATAAATTCCAAAATTTCCAGAGTGCCCTAGCCCCCGAAATCTAACCCTATTACCGGACCTTTTTGTGAGACCTAACTCATTCTCCACCCTTCTTCTAGCTTTTTTGACACTCAAAACAGAGTATCCTCTCTCTATCAACTTTCCTTCCACCTTATTAAATTCTTTAGGAATCAGATTTTTCTCTGAAATGTGCCTACCTATTCTTTTAAACTCACCGAATGGCAAAGAACTTATCAAAGAGTCACTATGCATGCTAGAGGCGTGGAGAAAATTTTCAGCTGCAGTCTTCTTATAATGAGGTTTGTACTGAATTTTATCACCATGGCTCACATAAATTTCTACATCCAAGTAATGGATACTTCTGCCCCCTATGATGTAAGTGAAATCCAAACCCCAATTGTTTTGCTTCATTTCCGAAACAAAGTTGTCGAATTCCTCAGGTACACCACTGCACAAAAATAAAAGGTCATCAATAAACCTCATATATTTGACAACCTTGCTTCTGTAAAAAAGAGAGGGATAAATATAACTGTTCTCAAAATGGAGTTGCATAAAAGTAATTGGTGAAAGCTGGGAATTGTGGGAATCGCACTTATAACTGGTTCCCCCTGTTAAGGTCCAGTGGAAGTCAGTAACAGAATGGGAGCAGAAAGAATTGAAACAAACTGTTAGCCAAAAAAAAAAAAAGTTTGTTATCCATTAGGTTCTTCACCTCTGGGAACCAAGCTTTTCTGTCAGTATCATGCGGATTACCTTCTGAGCTACTGAGGTAAAGCCAAAGAGCCTGTAATTCCCTAATTCCATTCTGTGCACAGTAGTTCCATTATGGAATCCATTATCCATCCCATCTGCAGAAACCTTATTACTCTTGATCATTTCACTTAAGAGCTCTGTCACAGTATCTGCAGCACTTCTACAGAGCTCATGAGGATCTTGGGAGGTATGCTACCTAAGCATTAAACCTTAGTCCTCCCTGAGCTCCCTGAGCTCTATTTATAGACTGTCTCAAGATTATACTTTTAGTTCATTGCTCAGCACCTGACCCCTGTTATATTCCTTTCTGGTGGATTCCCTCCTCGTTCATGAATATGGAGGCAGGCAATTAACTTTTAACTCCTCTTTCATGAATATGGAGACAGGCAATTAACTGTGAACTTCCGTCGTGTCATTGTTTTCTTTCTGTTCTTCTTTTCTTTCACATCCTCTGGACTTCTGTTTTTGCTTTCTTTTTCTGCCTTACTTAGTTGAACAATCCCTTCTTTTTCTCCTTAATTCCTTCAGCTAGGTTCTTCTCTAGTTTCACCTGGTTTCCTTCACCATCACGCTGTCTCATGGCTTGTTTTTCAAGGGCTTGATGCCCATTGTTAGAGATATTACTTCCTTGTTTGTATTTGCGCTCTCCATGAAAATGTGACGTGTGGGCTGTAAATGTATTACTTTGTATGAACTCCAAGATCTAAGTGTTTTGGAAAAAACAGTGAGATTCTTATTGCTTTTGAATGATCCTCCTTTCTTTGAGTTACAGTAACTTCAGAGTGAGAACATAAAGGTAAGAAATGTGCAGGGGACAAATGTTTGCTAAGATGTTCATTTTACAGTAATTGCATTAATCCGGTTAAGCTGCTAGTATATGTGTTTGTGTGTGCTTTGTAGACTTAAGCTGTTTTATATATAAAATAGCAGCTGAGAAAATGAGTTTGGAGCTACTGAGTTTCAGTTAGATACAGTAGACTATGTAATCTTGGGTACCATAGATATCTATCATTCTTTTTGTGACTTCTTCATACACCTGTCTATACCGCACCCAGTCCTTTTTCATTTTAAGCCTCTGGAATGTCCTTCACTTTATCTGACTATCCTCTGTATTTTATGGCTGAATCACATTTCTTCTTAGTTTTACTCTTTGTGTCTGTATCCTGTTCCACTGATTGAATGCACACCCTTTACACTGGATCTGTTTGTTCTGTCTTTCATCCCATCTTTTCAGCCTACAAATAATTTTGCCATTCTTTCAACCTAGTGTAGTTTGACCTTCTGTACTTCCAAACCCTGATCTTATTTATCTTCTTTCTCCAGTGTAAAGCACACTAACGCATGATCACCACTGCTAGTTATTGCTTAATATTTCATTATGTTTTTTCTTCCTGATACCACCCAGTGTTATTTTAGTTAGTCAATACCTGTCTGATTTAATATTTCAATCAGTTTATTCCTTGTAGATTAATATAGCAATGACCAAAGACTGGGTGTGATATATTGAAGATTTACCCACAGCTGGTGTGGTTTAATCTCGAGGGCGAAGCCTGAGTGATTAAAACAAAGGCATCAACGGGTAAATCTTCAATATATCACACCAAGGAATTGGTTATTGCTATTATACAATGACATTACTTAAGAAAGAAACTGCTTTATTTTCTTAAATAATATCTTTGTATAATGGTGCTGCGGTGTTGTTCTGCTATTTTTTCGTATCCTGCAGCTTTCTTGATGTATTGTGCATGCGTGTAGGACTTACGTTCCCATGCTTATGCAGTGTATTTGTGCTTTGGAAAGGAAGCGATGGAGAAAGGAAGACGTCCATTCATTCTTCTTCATCTTCTTTTTTTTTTTTTTTTTTTTTTTTTTAACAAAAAAAAAAATAAAGTTTGAAATCTGGACAGTTTAGCGGTATGAGAGAGACAGGGCAGAAATACAAGGAAAATCAGGTACATTTCTTTAGTTTTGAATAACGTACATGGATTTTCCTTGTAATTTCTGTACCCTCTGTATATACCTCTCATCCTCTTAGCTCAAGAAAACTGGAAAGCCTTAGTATATATTAATAGAAGGAAGTCTGGGCGACTGGACTTTTTTGTCTTCGTATATACTCAATTTACAGTCGGCATACTGGTTGGGCTGACCAATCAGCGTGCATGTTTTTGAATGTCAATGACCTGTCATTGTCTAATATGCTGTAATTCTTGAACATTTCAAATTAAAAGCATGCTTAAAGAAATACTAAAGAACAAACATTTAAGAATACTATATTTAAATAGTGTTTGAATCTGCCTTTCTCAGAGAATTTGATACTTGATCTGATACTTGAAATAGCAAAATCAAAAAACGCTGTAGATCTCTTTAGATATGTGCATACCTAAGACTTGCAGTGATGGCATTTTAAGCATCTGAAAGAAAAGAGAAAGTCCTCAGCTTTAGAACTATGCAGAATACTTGTGTTATGAGTTGTCAGTCATGTGACATGTACACTTTTAGAAGTTTAAAGCAATGAACTTGGAAAAAAACAGGGTTATCTTGTTTGTTAAAGGCAGGCCTGCTCAGCTTAGCTTGTCACTATCATGTCACACCAAATTAACAGCATGGACATATGCCTATATGAATGCACATTTCTGTAAGACTTCTGAGATATACACATGATGAAATAAAAAGTTGTTAAACCAAGTTATGAGCAATCTACCCAGCAGAGTGATACGGCCCCCAATGGCTCAAAAAATCATTATAAGGAGAAATACCAGCATTCCTGTTGGCCTGTAGCAAAGTATGCTTACTATATGAAAACTGTGAATAACATTTTTGATTTACATACTTCATATGAATGATATGCATTAGGTGGAGTGGCATAATATTAACATCACCTGAATAAGTATTAACAACATATACAGTAATCAATGATTATCTTAATATATATATATTATATTACATATTTGTAACTGATGTATTCTGTATTACATGCATTTTATACATCAGTGGCAGGGGCAGCTCATAGTACCTTTTTCTGGGCTGCAGCCCCCCCCCTCCCCAATAAAAAAGAAATCATATTAAATGTTAAAAAAGATCAGAAAGTCAACCATTTTTTGAAAGTAAAAATAATATTTGACTTTCAGACTCACTGTCTTCTTCTGGGTACGTGGAGTTCCAAGACAATCTGAAAACGAGAAAAAAAAATCAGGGTTGTTTCTAAACCAGCTGGCATTAGGCTAGGTCCTCCAATCCATGACTCTGTTGAGGATGTCAGAAACATCCTTCAGCAAGTGTCTCAACTGGCTGCTAGAAGCCCTTCAGCTTGGCTAAGGCTGCCTTAGGTGACTTACTCAGTCTGAGACCGAGTGTATGAATGAGTTGATGTTGACATAGCAGCAAAGAGGAATGAGTGTGAGAGTATTTAAAAAAAATGTGTGTGTGTGTGTGTGTGTGTATATATATATATATATATATATATATATATATATATATATATATATATATATATATATATATATATATACCTATACACATACACACACACACACACACATATATATATATATATATATATATATATATATATATATATATATATATATGGGTCACGTCTATTCACCGACATCCCATTTCACTGGAACCCATTTCGTTGACAGTCTCATTTTTTTGTCAAAAGTAATCAGGGCAAAAACCTTGGATTTGCCCCTCCCACTGTTGTGCGACTGTGGAGTTGTAATATATAGTTGGGGTGTGGCGAAGCCCCCACCCTTGAAAGTTTGTCACTGAAATGAGCTGTCAGCGAAATGGGTTTCAGTGAAATGGGATGTCGGCGAATAGAAGTAGACCCATATATATATATATATATATATATATATACATATATATACCTATACACACACACACACACACACACACACACACACATATATATATATATATATATATATAGAGAGAGAGAGTATTTTTGTTTTTTACAGGCCTGCTACTAGTGGCATGTATGAAGGCAAGTATTTTACTTCTTTATGCGTGTGTGTGTGTGTGTGCGCGCGCGCGTGGGTTTATATGTCTGAGAGGCATCAGAGGCATTCAGTTGTCCTTGATTTTTCAGAATATCTGATTTTTTTTGCCTCATATTTTGATCTGTTCCTCATGAGGTTTATGACCTCTGGTAAATCACTGAGGGCTGCAGTTTTTAAACAATGATGACACTTATTTGTGTTTCAGACTTTAACGTTTTCAAAATACATGCTAATGCAAAGGCTGCTGTTTATTTCTTCTTTTGATAATGGGCTGGGTGAGCTGGCATTAGATTCTTTTCAGTCATTACCTGGGAGCAAAAAGAAAACATGTACAAAAATGGTAACATACAAAGTATAGACGTAATTAATACGACAGTTTGAGATCAAAAGATAATGCACAGGTATAATAATGTATAACAGAAACAAAATTTGGAACAAGTGTATTTCATATAAGCATTTTGTGTTTGATGTGACAAAATTGGACTTGTTATTATAGTATTTCGTAAGAGTGGAGAATTTAAGTTAATTTAACCAGTTTTCCAAAGGCAAAAGGACACACATCTTTGTTTTGAAGTTTGGATTTTATAGCATTTTTAATTTCCAGTAAGGTGTGATTTCTTTTAACTTGTGAGGGAAGGAGATTCCAGGTGAGAGGACCAATTCTACAGAAAGTTCTTTCCCCCATTACATTTTTGAAGGGAGGTTTATTTAAGGTGACAGTGTACTCATCTGTATGGCTTGGTGAGTAATTTGGTTTCCTTGTGGGTAGTCTGAACCTCAAAGGAGGGCAGTGACCTGAGGTTAGGATTTTGAAAAGGAAGGAGCCAAGGAAGAGAGTGGAATAGCTGAGGTAGGTAGCCAATATATTTTTTTGCAAATCATGGCAGTTTTTTGTATGTATATCTGCCAGGAGAGCAAAGCTGCCAGTTTTATTTTCCATAATTTTTAGTTTTATAGGTTCATAGGTTCATAGCTCCTTACTAGGCTATTGTTTTGTAAGAAGCTTAAGAAGCCTAGATTTACATTCCTGTAGTAGTTTTTAGTCCTTATATCTTGCATACAAAGAACCCAGTGATAGGCCAAACAAGGCTATGTTGGGACATTTACATGTTTCCTTTATTTTTGAAGGAGAAAGTTGCTAAAACAAGGATGAACTAGTGATTACCCATATATTCTTACATTAGAATAGAGTAAGAGACACATTTTGCTTAATGTGGAGAGAAAGATGGCTCCATAGAACTGGTATTCTTTGTGATACAAACCTATCCCTCCAATGTGTTCTATTTATTTTGCAAGAACTTGAGATCCCTTGAGCAGGTGTTTATGATGCCATTGGACTTGTAAATGTGTAATAGGTCTTACAAAATAGACTCTGCCAAAGCTCAATACACGAGGCACAGGTTGCCTCTCAGTAATCCGTAACATACTGAGAAGAGGGAGAAGGTTTTGAGAAGGCCTGCATAGATTTTACAATTTAGGACCTTGATTTTTTTAGTGGGAAAGCATTGTCATTCCAGTTGTGACAAGTGTTTGGACAGGTACATACTGAAACGGGCATTATACTCAAAGATCTTCCTAATAAGTGCCAGGTATAGAGGAACAATTTTCCAATTTTTAGGCAGCGTGGAGGCATAGAATTGGTTGTCTGTCTTCAAGCTTTGGATCAAGATATGTCTTGTAATGGCAGTCCTTGCTGAGGGACTGAGCAGGTGGGAGATTCTATAGCAAAGTTTAAGCTGGGATTCCACTTTACTGGTGATTAAATCAGTATGAGTCTTGAAGATTAGGAAAAGATTAAGCATGAGACATGGACATTTTTGTTCAGAGACATTAGGAATGAGATTATTGTTTACTGTCCTTAATGTTGTTATTGTCTTTCGGCTTTTCCCAGTTAGGGGTCGCCACAGCGGAACTCCGGTCCACTAATGATTGGCAGTAGATTTTCACGAATGCCGAGGTGCCAGCTCGACGTTCAACCTTCAACAAAGGCACGCCCATTTACGCATGTGTTTCAAACGCCTACCCAACCACGGGGAGGACATGCAGACTCCACACAGAAGGCACTCCCCGCACTCCAGCCGAGAATCGAATGGGAGAACCTCTTGCTGTGGGGCAACAACATTACTGCTGCACCACCACGGAAGTCATTGTTTACTGTCCTACTGTCCTTAATAATAATTTGATTTTGGGTTGGTAATTTATGGGGAAGGGGGAGAACAGTATGGCAGTATTTTAATAGGGTCAATCAAGAGTTGTTTTCAGTTGCTCAGGAACAAAGTTGTGAACATTTATCTTGTAGTTTTTTTCTGAAGGCTGACTTCTGTTTTACAACTTTCAATTCATAGAATGTCATCCGCACACATGACCAGAGCTATTGTAGGAGGTATCTAAGTATGTTAATTTGTGTGTGTGTGTGTGTGTGTGTGTGTGTGTGTGTGTGTGTGTGTGTGTGTGTGTGTGTGTGTGTGTGTGTGTGTGTGTGACTGTGCATTTGAAGGGCATTAGATGCTTTTAATTCTTCCCTTACTTTGCAGAATAAATCTAATTTTTTTGCTAAAGATTGTGATACTTTCCGCCTAACGTTTGTGATTTCTGGCAAATCAGTTAGGGCTGCAGTCATTAAATAATGAGGACAAACATTGAGTTACAGACTTAATAGCCTTCAAAAATCAAAAATGCTAATGCAAAGTCTGTATATTATTTTATATGTGTGTGCGTGTGTTTGTGTAAGTATGTATGTGTGTACTCGTGAAGGGCGTAGAAGATGCTTACAATTATCCCTAATTTTTCAGAATGTCTCAGATTTTTTAGCCCGTATTTTGGTCTGTTCTTTGTAACATTTTTGCTTTCTCTGGCAGATCAGTGGGGATGGAAGCCACTAAATAATGGTGACAGACATTTGAGTTTCAATCTTAATAGCCTTTAGATATACACTAATGCAAAACTTGTTATTCTAGTAAATTTCTAAATCTATGAAAACAGTAACTGTCCCTGATTTTGATCCACTGACCACCATTATTTTTTACCTTTATACTTTAGCCAAGAGGTTGAGATGTATGTGGGAGGGGTTGCAATGGGTTGCATAATGTTTTCTGACAGAAGTGAGCTGAGATGATAAATTTCCATATAGCAGTTGTGTTCATTCATTTGACTGCAAACATGTGAGATGTACAGTTGGAGTCACATTTGGCTGTAATCAATGGTCACATGTGTGTGTGTGTGTGTGTGTGTGTGTGTGTGTGTGTGTGTGTGTGTGTGTGTGTATGTGTGTGTATGTGTGTGTCTAGTGGGATTAAAATAAATTACTGTGGTCAGGCATTATTATTTTTATTTTATTACATTCTGATACCTGACTTGTATACAACCAATAAAACTGGCTTTAATTGATGGGTACAGCTGCTGCTTGTGGATGAAAGTGACTGACACTGTTTGCATTTGCTCAAGATAAGCAGTTAGAATTATTCTGCCTTTGCAGAAGTAGGGTGCATTTATGTGACATGAGCTGTAATAGTGTCCTTTTTAACACAACCAGATAACTGTGGTATGCACAGCCAATAAAGTTGTTGCAAATGATGAATATGGGGATTTTCTGGGATGAAAATTACTGCATGTATGTATGTGGGGGCAGGGGTTGCTGTGGATTTAAAACTTGCAAGTTGGCCATAATTTTTTTTTTACTTTCCATCACACTATAAAATAAGCATTGTACTGATAAATAAACTGCCTGTGGCAATCTGCAGAGTATGCATTTGATAGCAACTGATCACTGGCAAAGTATCGTACTGAGTAGTGTTGCCATCTAACAGTACTTAGTTCTGTGGCTGGATCTTGGCCATGCAGAGTTTACATATACTTCCTGTCTCTGTGTAGGTTTTATCCATGTGCTTTGGATACTTCTCAGAGACCCTCAGCTGTATAATATATGCTGCTGGCCACTTGTGCATTTACTTTCATCCCAATCTAACACCACAGGGGTACAAAGAAGGTAGCTATCCCTTTTTTTGGAGGTAGTAGGAAGACATGTACTATTTTCATACATGAATTATATCCTTGCAAGCATTTACCTTTTCAGTTAATTGGAGTACTATTGTTTTGTTACCTTTTAACATTAAACTTGACACACATCTTATTTTTCCTTTTAAGAAAAAAATAAGACTAAATTTTTTGCCATACTCATGATTTTTTGTTCAAGCCACCACTAGATCATAAGCTTATAAATAAATTCCAAGATGCTCTTCAGAGCATCTAAAACCCTATCAGTTACTTTCTCCAGATGTAAAATGGAGTCTTGGTTGGGGTGTGTTAAAGTATGGCGAGGAAGCTAAAAAGGAAAACAGAGTGGGAAAAAGCAGGAAAAAAGTAATCTCCCAGGGTAGTGTAGGGCCAGGATGGAAGGAAACAGGGGAATGGCACTGGGGAGGGGGTAGTGGAAATTAGTGTGCAATAGCAGGGCATGGGGTTCTTTTTCTAGGGCTATATTTCATCTTGGGCTGGCCTTGTTGATTACAGTTAGACAGCTGATGTGGGTATAGTCTGTGAACTGACTATACTGTTAATGAGTGGGTACATACTGAGGTAGTTTGTGAATGAAAGTGAGTGACTCCCATCTTTTGTTTGATGATTGGTAATGATCATTGATCTGATGTAATAGAGCCCCACCCCATTACACTTAGCTCCACCTATTCAATTGCTTTCTGCCCCCCCCCCTGCTTTGAGATCACCAGCTGCTACTGACTTGTGGCTTTACTTGAGCAGCATTTGAATATGGTCCTTTTGGATAGCAGCACTCAAACAATTGCCAGAGGAATAAAATACAGTTGCAAATAAACATTAATATAATATACTTTTGAAGTAGCAGTAATACAAAACTGCTATAGACTGATGGTGAAAAAACACACACTTTACTTTTTGATTTTCTACTTAGTACAAGCCTTCTTGTTCTACAATATGTATTCTTAATATTTTTAATTCAGCTCCAACACTAAATGACCCGAGGGCAGATGTGCTGATGTGATTTTGTGTTTAACAAAACATTCTCTTTCCCACAATGCATTATGTTTCCTGGAAATGAGATTAAAATGCCACCCTCTCCTGTAGGATCTTATTTCCATTCACTTAGAATGGCAGTACGTAGAATTATGGCTTACTTTCAGTATACACCGTTATAGTTTCACTTTTGTCCATGACTAACAGCTCTGATTTATTAATCTTTGACTGCAGTCACTATAATGAACCCCTTCTTTGAGTTGCAGAAAGTACTTTAAAGAACTAAGAATAATTCTTTCATGTTTAATCCATCTGTTATCCACAGGTATCTGACATCATGGCACTCAGTCTGAGCTGTGCACTCAGATGTAATAACAGAACTTTCTATTCACAGTAAAACTGCAATTCCAGAGACTCAGCAATTTTTGGAGGGGAATATGACATAATTATAGATACCTTGCAATGTAAGGTTTTCATGGAATTGAAGCCTTACATATGATGGACAGTAGAACATGAAAGGGAGACAAATTCCTAAAGAAAGAATTATAACGTGCTATAGAACTGAACCTCAGAAATGGGGTACTAGCTGAACAGAACCTCTAGAAAGTAAGGATTTTTTCCCTCCAAGGCAATGGTAGTCTACTCAGGGGTAATCATATATTTCTTCCTGTAATATAACTAATTATACACATATTCTCCTTTCTATAGTCTTGATAAAAAAACAAGCTTCTAAAAACAAGCAAGAAGCAGAAAAGATTGTTATGTTTATAAGCATCTGATATATAACATTGTGTTTAAAATTAATAGTTAAACTGATTCTGTTTAAATGTCTGTTAAGTTAGATTCTGCTGAGTTACCCTGAACTTTTTTTAAAGTTATAAAAATAGCTATCCATCCCGAACTTCTAAGAAAGTAGTTCCCCAGACCTTTGTATAACCCCTTCTAAGAAATTATACTGTGATCTTTTCTTACTGTCTGAGAGACAAATGAATAGTTGGTACTATATTAGTCAGAAATAATATAAAACTCAAGGTCTCAGCTTTGAATTTGTTGTAAGTCCTTTTGTCTGGCTAATACATCTATACTTATGCCATTCTTACTTAATTTATGCTAACTGAATTTCTGAGCTCTTGTCTATAATGATTCCTTTATCAGATGTTATGTGAAAACCCAACACAGTGTGCACTGAAGAAGCTAAACAGCAATGAAGTACCAAACAATGTCGGAAACAGCTAATTCCTGCTTCAATTATATGTGGCAGTAAATGAATAATTTTATAGGGAGGATAGTACATTTTGGGACAAGGAAAATTGTGTTCTTGCAAAAGTTGCCCTTAACCAAAAGAGGTTTGTAATTTTCTGGATTTTCCAGGCATTGTGCTGTAACTCAGAGTAGATCTGGGTGTTGCCATTGAGATTCTTGACATAGTTATAGAATGCTTTGTGACTGCCCATAGAATCAGTGGCAATTTTGTTTTCGTAGCTAGCTTTGGAGGATCTTATAAGGGATCTCAGCTTCTTACTGAGGCTGACTAGGGAGCTCCTCCACTCATGGGATTTTACTCTCTTTTGCAACAGTTTCTTCCTTCTGTAGTAGAGTTTGTTTATGGCAGGGGACCACCAGACTGACTTCCTTTTTTTGGAGGATAACGTCTTGGTTCTGTTTGGGATACCACGATCCATACACTTGTGTAAGTGCTTATAGAGTGGATTTGTATAGGATTTAGCTGTTGTAACTGTATTGTACATCTGCATGGGTGTCATGAAGTTCGCCATTTCTGTTTTAAGAAGCATATATCCCCCTGATGTTGCATTCCTAGATCCTGATGTTAAACACTGTTTTGATTTCTTGCACTCAAACACTTTCACTTTCAAAACTTTCCACATTCCATCTGCAGTTTTTCCACTGAACACCCCACTCCAGTTAGTTTTACATAGTGACTGTTTTGCTTCCCTATAATCTGTAATTAACCTTCTGTGCATTGGTTTAGATTTTAGTTAGACAGAATTATCTAGCAACAAACTAACCTTTATATCCCCATGATCACTGCGCATCAATGTTGGTAAAACTTGACTTGAAGTAACAGTAATTTCTTTAGGAACACAATGTCTAGTATGTTCTGTCCCCTTGTAGGTTTTTTTTTACAATCTGAAGCAATTGTTGTTCCTGAAAATATGATGTGAATAATTTCCTTACTAGTGTTGTTGAATCAATATAATTCCAGTCTGCTTCCGGTAAATTTAAGTACCCATCTGATATTATTCTTCCCTCCTGTGTTTCATGCAAGAAATGTATAAATTCCTCTAGGTCATCTGCAGTTGACTTTGGTGGTCTATACACTCCCACAGTTGTTATATGTTCCAGGGTTGTCTTTATTGTCACAGGTACACAGTCTAAAGTATTGGTGTTATCACTGAACATGTAACAATCACAGGTCTCATAACTATGTTTAATCCCCATCATAACACCTTCACATGATTTTTTGTAAGAATGTCTGTTACAGTAAAAACATTTATACCCTGACAGAACTGGTTTCCAGTCATTGTTTTTTAACCATGTTTCACAAACAATAACAACATCAATCTTGTGGGAACATAGCAAATTTTCCAATAAAAAAAAACTTTATTATTAATGCTCCCAGCATTAACAACCATCAGAGATGCATCAAATGTTGCTATTTGTGATCTGTTAAATTTTCGACGTGGCAAAAATCCTGCTTAGTGTTTGTCAAATACTACAAAATATCTGCTGCAAAAATTCTCTTCCCTGATCTTGACAAATGCACGCCATCCTGTCTGAATACATGTGTGCACAAAGCTAAGCTTGGATGCTCTACACATTTCTATTTTTTTTTAAACAGGCCATTTTTTTCATGTAGGTGTTTATCCAAAACATCTTTTCATTTATAGTAACCTGACTATCCTTTCTATATGTGATTTGTGAAAAATACGTCCTAACACTAGTACAAGCTATATGATCTAAGACATGTGCAGATGGAATAATTATTACATGGAAAAGGGAAAGGGAGAATATAGGGTAGGAAATTGAGAATATGGAACATTATGACCCAAAAGTATATTGTGAAGTGGTCTTCGGTTGGCTCTTTAAAACATGGGAGGGGCAAAACAGATTCTAAATAATGAGATAATGGCAAGATATTTTAACAGTAACATATATTAAAAGAAGAAATTCATGTTTTGGAAAATGAAATTTCAGAGAAGAGGAGAGAAAAACTAGAGAGGCAAACTGCTTGCTATATTCAACAAGTAGTTGCTACAGTTTAGACAACACAGAGAGTACTACAGGGCTGAGGACTTAGCACAAATGCAGTGCCAGCTTTCAAAAGCCAATATGCACTAAAAGGTGATTAGAATTGGTGTTGTATAGCCAATCATGCCCCTACCACTTTTCTCGCCCCTCTCTAGCTATACCACTGTCACTGAATCTTGAGGGGATACCACAAAGAATAAGCTGTGCAAGGCAGAAGGATTTTCTAACCACCACAGAGACATGGTAGCTAAAGGGCAATCTGCTATCAGGGCCATACCTCTGGAAACATCAAAAATCTGGACAAAGACCCATGACAAGTAAGAACAACTGGCCAAAAATCTGGATGCTGATTAACATAAAATGTGCATACATAATTATGCAACCCCCACCCACTCTGATGGAATTGTGGGACAGCAGTTTTCCGATGCAAATTAAAGAACAAACAAAAAAAACAAGATATAACCAGAGCACTAGTGTTAGTGCCCAGCTGATCTAAAGACAAATAAGCTAACAAAATAAGCTTTCTAATATATCTCAGTCACAACCCAACAGCAAATTGTTTTTGGCCAATACAGCATATACTGAGTAAACCTTCCTCACAATAAGCAAAATGAAGACCACCTAAAATGAAACAAGGCTGGATGCAGCAGCAAAAAGCAGATGAAGTTGATGAACTAAATTTTCCTGTTAAAAATATTCCCTGTCTTGCTTTGGAATTTCACTACAGGACTTCACAACAGCAGCAGGGTATTTACCTACAAAATACACTAGAGATTTTAATAAGGTCAGAGCTTCCAGCGCAGCACCTTTGAATTTGATTCCGCTGCTTCAGTGGCTTCAAAGGTTGGCATGGTAGACACAACATAATACAATTAAAAATATATAGCTTTATAATGAACTACATAGGACTTTTACTTGTAACATAATGCAGACTTTAAGACTTTGTTAAATGTACTTTAAGCAGTGGCGGCTGGTGACTTCAAATCAAAGGGGGGCTGCAGGAGACAGCTGAATGGGTGGGGTCAAGGGGAAGGAGGTGTGGTCAACTAGAAAAGAGAGGAGCTATGCTCAAAACCACAAAAACTAACTTTAATTAAATACGCTGCCCTGGATGGCAAACCATTATTATGAGAGTCCAATCAAGACAAAAATAAGTGTAGAAGAATAAAAATATTTCAATGCATTGGCTACATGACAGCTTACTTAATATCTAGATGGAAACAAAAGGTTGTGAGGCATGAAAAAATAAATTACTTTTTAAATACATTACTGGAATGCCAGTCAAAATCAAGAATAAGAAAAACCAGAAGCACTCAATTCAAACCACTTCTCCTTGCACTGCAGTTCTAATTATAATTTATATTCAGCTTTATTAAAGTACCAAGTAACATGCTGAAAGTAGAAATCTCTGTGATGCCCCCACTTGTAAAAATGTTTCTTATCAAAAAAAGACCTGCTGCCTGACAACTATCTACTTGTTTCATGGGGAAAACATGAAAGTAAAAAATGAAAAGTAAACAAGAAACAAGCTCAAGATACATTGCTTAAAGGATTACTGTACAGGTTATGGACCACACATGATTGGCATTCTGTTTAGTTTACGGGTAAAGTCTGTAGAGATGACTGGAAGTCTCCAACAAGTGTAATGAGCTTTTTAAAATAATGGAATCCTGTCCTTTAATACCCAAGGCTTATACATTATCTAGTCAAGTATTCTCTGCATGGCAACAACAGAAAGGCTTGCAATGTTGGCAATTCTTTAACAGTATGCTTATTAAAGCTTACTTGCATCTTACGATCTCAGACAAGCTTACCTTATGGTCATTAAAGCATTGCTACTTAAACACAGAGCAACAGGCACTTTGAGTAATAAGCATAAATCAACAGTACAAAAATATGACAGAAACCAGACCGTTCTGCAAAATCAAGGAGAGATGAAAAGCCACTGTAGTACTTGTGTCTACCTTGGATGGGGGGACACTGCACATTTACACTGCATAACTACTCCTTGCCTTGCTTGGACACATCCAGAGTCACTACATGGTGGAGTGGGGTGCAACAAGTATGTCACAATTTGAAATGTCTCTGGCTGACTGTGATGGCCCTGACACATTTGTCATACCTCTCAACCTCAGAGCAAGAAATCTGGACAAAGCCATACATAGAAGTGGGACAAAGGCCCAAAAATAAGGACAATGTTTAAATATTGCTCTAATAAACTTAGAAAGATAATAGAATAGGTCTTGCATTAGTATGACTTTTCTGAAGGGTATAAAATCTGAAACTCAAATGTCTGTCATTATTTTCTAACTTCAGTCTTTAGTGATTTGTCACTAATTTGCCAAAAAACACAATTTTATGAAAAATGTACCAAATGTGATGCAAAAATATAAAATAGCCACACAATACAGCTGGGAACCTGTCAAAGAAGGGACACTTTAATATTAGTACTGCTAACTTGAGCAGCTGACAAAATAAAAGAATCTACATGCATTTCAAGTAATCTATAACTTTGATTATTACAGTTATTTCTTAATTGTAAACCCTCCATGTTTTCTTCCAAAATTGCTATTTTGCGGAGGGATTATTAGGGGGAAGAGCAACATTCTGAGCCAAAATCGAGGACAGTTGAGTGGTTGGCTATGCCTAATTCTATAAAGCAATTTATTTGCATGTACCTCTCAACCTGTTAATGCAGTAAATCTGAACAAGGCCAAATATATTGGGGGAACATATAAAAAGTACTAAAAATTGCTCTTGTATAAATTGAGACAGTTGATAGAATAACAGTTCTTACTTTAGCATGCATTTTTCTGAAGGTTATGAAGTCTGAAACTCAGTGTATCATTATTTAGTGACTTAATTTCTAAATGATTTGCCAGAAAACTACAAATTTTATGAAGAACAAACCAAAAATAAGAAGCAAAAATCTATTAATTCTTTGAAAATCTGGACAGTTGGGAGGTATAGTTCAGCTGGGCCTGTCTGAGTTTACTGCCCTTCCCCCCTGACAAAATCATGGTTGAATGGAGCCTCTGCAGCCATTCCAATGAACCATTACTTGGCTATTTCACTCCATTTACCATAAACACTAATGTGCATACTGCTTTACTTCTATGATGAGTTGGACTTCATTTGAAAGTTTTATTTTGTATTTTACAGCACAAACACTAAGTTATCTACTAAACAAAGCAATGCAGTCTCACAATGAAAACTTAGCATTAAAACTTCTCTGCCCTTGAAACTCCCATTCATTGAAACAGCATTGAAACCCACATTCAAAGAAAATACATTTTTCCAGTGGCAGATAAAGATTAATTTTGGGCTGTTTTCAAATCATAGGCCCCTTGCATATGAAACATACATGTGCTCTTTGATACACCTTCCTCATTGTACTAAATTATATTCCTTGTACAATATATTACAGTTGTTAGAGGGCATTTTAAATTTGTTTTGAACATTTTTCCAGTAAGCAATGAAACAAAACGCATGCACCCATAATGGCAAAACTGCCCAGTTCAGAACATTTATCATAAAAGTCTACTCAGACTTCCACAGTCCACCATTATTAGTAAATATGCACAATTCTACAGTCCACCATTATCAGTAAATATGCACAATTCTACAGTCCACCATTATCAGTAAATATGCACAATTCTACAGTCCACCATTATCAGTAAATATGCACAATTCTGCAGTCCATTATCAGTAAATATGCACTATCTCTGAAGAAGTAAAAGTCATCTAAATAATTCCACATTAAAGAAATCTGTAACTAATGAAGAGGTTGCTGCTAGCAAACACCTTTATATTTCACGGTTTCATCGAAAAATAAAGTGTCTGTTGCCCCTCAGGAATAAATTGCCTATATTACATTAAAAAAATGACAAGCTAGTAATATTGCAAGAGGAAATGGATGGCAAATGGATAACGGACTCATAGTTAGTATCTTCACCAAGGAGAACATTCTCAGTATGGCAGCATCCACCCCTTGTGGGAGTAGAACCCACAGCCTAGCCTTCTGCATCAAAAGCAAGTACACAACCTGTTGTGCTATTAACAAGGCAAACCAACTTCACTTAAGCAACACTAAACTTCTGTTCCCCTGCAGCTCTTAGCTCCTTGTAAAATCTACTCAATGCTCAACTTCGCAGCACAAGAAAACTGGAAAAAGCCAAAATGTATTGGGGGGGGGGGGGTCAAAAGCCCAAAAACCAGGGACACAAACATTGCTTGTATAATCTTGGAAAGTTGCTAGAACCATACATTTTACTGCCAAGGTCCCTGTGCAAAACAGTCAGAGCAACATACCACTACACCAAATCAGCTGCTTTATAAAAGAGGAAGACTGAAACTTAAATGGCTATCATTTAGTGAATTCAGTTCTCACCATAGCTGTCAACCTCTTAGTACAAAACACCTGGACAAACCCAGTAATGAGGGAATACAGCCCTCAAACATATTCAGTGAATTCAGTTCTTGCCATAGTTGTCAACCTTAGCACAAAAAACCTGGACAAAGCCAATAATGGGGGAATACAGTCCCAAAAATAGGGACAAATTTCAAATATTCATCTTATAATCTTAGAAAATTGCTAGAATAAAAGGTTGTGTTACGGTTGTGTTACTATGTATTTTCTGAAGAACATGAAGTCTGAAATTCAAATGCCTGTCAATTTTACTGCTGACAGAACAAAAACAATTTTCAGAATAGACCCAGGGAGAAATACTGCAGACACGTCTTTGTAAAATGACAGGGCACCAGGGCAAATCCACACAAACACAGGGAGGAGATGCAGACTCCACACAGAAGGCACCCCAGCCAAGAATCAAACCAGAAAACCTATAGCTGTGAGGCAACAATACTACCACTGCACCATCAAATATGCAAGGAATTAAACATTCAGAAACCTGAAGTCTGAAATTCAAATGCCTGTCAATTTTATTTAACATTTGTTAATCAGGACAGTCTGACTTGGAACAAAAAAAAATTTCAGCAGAGGCCCAGGAAGAAATAATGCAGACATGTCTTTGTAACATAGGAGGACACATAAGCAAACCCACACAAACACAGGGAGAAGATACAGACCCCACAAAGAAGGCACCCCAGCCAAGAAGCAAACCTGAGAACCTGCAGCTGTGCGGCAACAATGCTACCACTGCACCATCAACACCATCAAATGTCAACCATTGCAACATTTACAAACCACAGATATTATGAGGAACAGATCAGATCAAATATGAGGCAAAAATCTGCAATTTTTTTTTTACAAATGGTGGTGGGTAGGGAATTCAGGTCTTTAACACCTGCATACAAGGTACAGGGTTCAAGCCTGAGGTATTCCCTACCACACACATCTGTAGTAGCAAACCACAAAAACTAAATATACTGCCCTGGGTGGCAAACCGTCATTATGAGAGTCCAATCAAGACAAAATGAAGTGTAGAAGAATAAAAATATTTCAATGCATTGGCTGCATGACAGCTTAATATCTAGATGGAAACAAAACATTTGTGAGGCATGAAAAAATAAATTACTTTGTTTTAAATACATTAATGGAATGCCAGTCAAAATCAAGTATAAGAAAAACAAGCAGCACTCAACT
This sequence comes from Protopterus annectens, assembly GCF_019279795.1. Taxonomy (NCBI): domain Eukaryota; kingdom Metazoa; phylum Chordata; order Ceratodontiformes; family Protopteridae; genus Protopterus; species Protopterus annectens. Next base: position 881,178,117 of record NC_056725.1, read on the forward strand.
CAAACCACTTCTTGCACTGCAGTTCTAATTATAATTTATATTCAGCTTTATTAAAGTAACAAGTAACATTCTGAAAGTAGAAATCTCTGATGCCCCCACTTGTAAAAATTTTCCTTATCCAAAAAAAGACCTGCTGCCTGACATCTACTTGTTTCATGGGGAAAACATGATCAAAGTAAAAAATGAAAAGCAAACAAGAAATAAGCTCAAGATACATTGCTTAAAAGGATTACTGTACAGGTTATGGACCACGTGATTGGCATTTGGTTTACGGGTAAAGCCTGCAGAGATGACTGGAAGTCTCCAAGTGTAATGAGACTCTTAAAATAATGTAATTCTGTCCTTTATTACAAATACTGGTATATGCATTTCAATACCCAAGGCTTATACATTATCTAGTTAAGTATTCTCTACATGGCAACAGAAAGTTTGAAATGTTTGAAATGTCTCTGGCTGACTTGTGATGGCCCTGACACACTTGTCATACCTCTCAACCTCAGAGCAAGAAATCTGGACAAAGCCAAACAAAGAAATGGGACAAAGGCCCAAAAATAAGGACAATTTTTAAAATATCGCTCTTATAAACTTAGAAAGCTAATAGAGGTCTTGCATTAGTATGAATTGTTTGAATGGTATGAAATCTGGAACTCAAATGTCTGTCATTATTTTCTAACTTCAGTCTTTGATTATTTGTCAATAATTTGCCAAAAAAACACAATTTTATGAAAAATGGACCAAAAATGTGATGTAAAAATATAAAATAGCAACACAATACAGCTGGGAACCTGTCAAAGAAGGGACACTTTAATATTAGTACTGCTAACTTGAGCAGCTGACAAAATAAAATAATCTACATGCATTTCTGAAATAAAAGTAATCTGATTATTACAGTTATTTCTTAATTATAAACCATCCATGTTTTCTTCCAAAATTGCTATTTTGTGGCGGGATCATTAGGGAAGAGCAACATTTTTAGCCAAAATCAGGGACAGTTCAGAGGTTTGGCTATGCCTAATTCTATAAAGCAATTTATTTGCATGTACCTCTCAACCTGTTAATGCAATAAATCTGGACAAGGCCAAATATATTGGGAGAACATATAAACAGTACTAAAAATTGCTCTTGTATAAACTGGGACATAAATCTGGACAAGGCCAAATATATTGGGGGAACATATAAACAGTACTAAAAATTGCTCTTGTATAAACTGGGACAGTTGATAGAACAGGTCTTACTTTAGCATGCATTTTTCTGAAGGTTATGAAGTCTGAAACTAGTGTGTCATTATTTAGTGAATTAATTCCTAAATGATTTGCCAGAAAACCACAAATTTTATGAGGAACAAACCAAAAATAAGAAGCAAAAAAATCTATTCATTCTTTGAAAATCTGGACAGTTGGGAGGTATAGTTCAGCTGGGGCTGTCTAAGTTTGCCGCCCTTCCCCCTCACAAAACCATGGTCGAATGGAGCCTCCCCCTGCAGCCATTCCAATGATCCATTACCTTGCTATTTCACTCCATTTACCATAAACACTAATGTGCATACTGATTTACTTCTATGATGATTTGAACTTCATTTGAAAGTTTTATTTTGCATTTTACAGCACAAACACTAAGACATCTGCTAAACAAACTTGGCATTAAAACTTCTCTGCCCTTGAAACTCACATTCATTGAAACAACATTAAAACCCACATTCAAAGAAAATACATTTTACCTGTGGCAGATAAAAATTAATTCTGGGCTGTTTTCAAATCATAGGCCCCTTGCATATGAAACATACATGTGCTCTTTGATACACCTTCCTATTGCTTTGAACATTTTCCAGTAAACAATGAAACAAAACTGCCCAATTCAGAACATTTCCATCATAAAAGTCTACTCAAACTTCTACAGTCCACTATTATCAGTAAATATGCACAATTCTAGAGTCCACCATTATCAGTAAATATGCATAATCTCTGAAGTAGTAAAAAAGTCATCTAAATAATTCCACGTTAAATAAATCTGTAATGAAGAGGTTGCTGCTAGCAATCACCTTTATATTTCATGGTTTCATCGAAAAATAAAGTGTCTGATGCCCCTGAGGAATAAATTGCCTAAATTACATTAAAAATAAGCTAGTAATATTGCAATAGGAAATGGATGGCAAACTGATAACAGGCTCATAGTTAGCATCTTAACTTTCAGTACAGCAGCATTCACCCCTTATGGGAGTAGAACCAACAACCTTCTGCATCAAAAGCAAGTACACAATCTGTTGTGCTATTAGCAATGTGAGCTGACTTAGCATAATCAGCACTAAACTTCTCTTCCCCTGCAGCTGTCAGCTCCTTGTAAAATCTACTCAATACTCAACTGCATCTCAACTTCGCAGCACAAGAAGTCTGGAAAAAGCCAAATTTATTGGGGTGGGTCAAAAGGGCAAAACCAGGGACACATTAAACATTGCTTGTACAATCTTGGAAAGCTGCTAGAATAAAATGCTGTGTTACCACCATACATTTTACTGCCAAGGTCCCTGTGCAAAAGAGTCAGAACAACATACCACTATGCCAAATCACCTGCTTTGTGAAAGAAAAATGCTGTGTTACCACCGTACATTTTACTGCCAAGGTCCCTGTGCAAAACAGTCAAGAGCAACATACCACTATGCCAAATCAGCTGCTTTGTGAAAGAGAGGAAGACTGAAACTTAAATGGCTATCATTTAATGAATTCAGTTCTCACAATAGCTGTCAACCTCTTAGCACAAAACACCTGGACAAACCCAGTAATGAGGGAATACAGCCCTCAAACATATTCAGTGAATTCAGTTCTTGCCATAGCTGTCAACCTTAGCACAAAAAACCTGGACAAAGCCACTAACGGGGTATTACAATCCCAAAAACAAGGACAAATTTCAAATAGCCATCTTATAAACTTAAAAAATTGCTATAATAAAAGGTTGTGTTACTATATATTTATTGCTAGAATAAAAAGTTGTTTTACTATGTATTTTCTGAAGAATATGAAGTCTGAAATTCAAATGCCTGTCAATTTTACTTCTGACGGAACAAAAACAATTTTCAGCAGAGGCCCAGGGAGAAATACTGTAGATGCATGTCTTTGTAAAATGGCAGGACACCAGAGCAAATCCACACAAACACAGGGATAAGATGCAGACTCCACACAGAAGGCACCCCAGCCAAGAATCAAACCAGAAAACCTATAGCTGTGAGGCAACAATACTGCCACTGCACCATCAAATATGTAAGGAAGTAAACATTCAGAAACCTGAAGTCTGAAATTCAAATGCCTGTCAATTTTATTTAACATTTGTTAATCAGGACAGTCTGACTTGGAACAAAAAAAAACAATTCTCAGCAGAGGCCGAGGAAGAAATAATGCAGACATGTCTTTGTAACATGGGAGGACACAAAAGCAAACCCACACAAACACAGGGAGAAGATACAGACCCCCCACAAAGAAGGCACCCCAGCCAAGAATCAAACCCAAAAACCTGCAACTGTGAGGCAACAATGCTACCACTGCACCATCAAATATCAAGCATTGCAATATTTACAAACCACAGATATTATGAGGAATAGATCAGATCAAATATGAGGTAAAAATCTGCAATTTTTTTACAAATGGTGGGCCTTGTACATCCACTTACCTGGTCCTGTAGTAAATCCAAATCCCTGTCTGCAAAACCACCATAAATCCTAAACGCATCTTCCCCTGACACTCCAATCCTGCTGACATTGCAGTCCGACCCCGAACTGCTCTGCCCAGCGAAGCAGTCAGGCAGTTTGCAGTTTAAAACTGCATAGACTTGTGGGGAGTGCTCCTGTCCATGTTTCTCAATCAGGACTGCTGCTGAGACAATCTGCGCATGCTCCATGCTCCAGACTGTCTCAGCAGCAGTGCGCATGCGCGAAGTCTGTGAAATTTTAAATTTTTTTTTCTATTTATTTATTTTTATTTTTTTTGTTTGAAGTTGAGGGGGCTGCAGTCTGGCAGTCCAATAGCACGGGCCGCCCCTGACTTTAAGACTTTGTTAAATGTAACTGAACTCTGTAATTCACATAATAGCATGTTCTGTGCAAATACTGGGCACATTTTATTTTCTTGCTGAGTATCTGTATTGTAAGTTCTACTGTATTTCTATAGTATGGAGCTTTTCTCCCCAGGCCTCCACTGAAAACGGGCTCCCTGGGATCAGTGGACTTCCCTGGTAATCAAATTGGAAATAAATAAATAAATAACCTGAGCATTAGTTTTGACTCACCTTTTCTGCAGAGGTCAACTAGACACCCCACACACAGTTTCTACCATTAGGAAAAATAACTGAAGCACTCTCATAATGCTCTAAACTCACCACTATAATGGCTCTATGTGAGGCACACGAGAAAAGAAATCCAGTTACACTGCTATTGAATTCAGCTACTATGCCTAACCATAAGCTACAAAATGGCTTATGGCTGCTATCCTCTTGCCATCATCTGACAATCTCTACAAAAATCTTTTGATTCAGTAGTACCACCTTTTCCATGCAAAGATCTGATTGGCGCCCTCCAACGAACACAAATAAATGCTTGCAATACTGGGTAACTTAAGTTATAAGAAAATTACTGTAATGTAACTGAAACAGTCCAAGTAGCACAGCTTTAGAGTTGTTTGGCACATGTTATCATATATAGGTTTTTCCACAAGCCACAAAAATAAAATACAAGACAGCAAAAAGAGCCCATGAGGAAAAAAAAAATAAAGCTAGGCATGAACATCATAAACTATAGGTCCAAGAGTGCTAAGCATACCATCACGATACACCCAGTTGAAGAAAACTACATTAATATTACTCATAAACAAATTTTTACCAAGAAACATTAGGTATCTACATTATAAAATAAGAACAATGTCACAATCAGCCCACATCAGTTTTTTGAAATAATGCACAATTATAAAATGTTTCAGTAATATAATCACTGCTATAAAATAAGCATGTTTACTTTTGTCACAAACACACACACACACACACACACACACACACACACGCGCGCGCGCTCGCAAACATGCACACACCCACACACCTCACAGCTGTGCCTGTTATGAAGAATATTCATCATGTGCACACACTGATGAAGGGTTCATCCAGAAAGCTCTGGGGATTTCATTAAAAAGTTTTTTTATTTCTCTGACATAATTGTTCCTAATTTTTTGGTTAGTTTCACTAGTTTGCTTCTGTATAGCTTCATATCAGTTTTTTTGTAGTCAGAAAGAATCTAGGCAGAAAATAAATTAATATATTGGCTGCAGCTGTACGTAAAGGGAATTATGCACCCTGTTAAATACACCTGCAGCCAATAAAATTTAGTTTATTAATTCTTGCATTATCTTGTCTCCCCCATCCCCTCCGCAAACTGCAGATGGGAATGCTTTCTTTCACTTTGTACCTCTGGTGTTTACCAATCTCTCCCCCTCAAGCAGACAGCAGTAATCTACTTTTAATAAAACCAATATTTTAAATACTGATGTGAAATTCATTCCAGTCTGGGGTGAGAAGGGGATGTGTGAAAACTAAAATGCAACTCTTTTTCTTTTTTTTCCCAGACAATTTTAGATTTGTTTTTGGCTTTTGCTACTGCAGACAAGACAGCCAACCTGTATAGTGTTCAATGCAGTTCAATAATCTTATAACAGTATAACATATCTAAAGATAGACAGAAAATAATGCCTACCATTTTATGGAGGTATACATTACTGCATCCTTTACTCAAGTAAGGAATTAAGTGATAAACTACAGCCCGCTATAGAACTTGTCACATTGATGCAACGTCCTATTTGATTGGCTGCCAGTCTCTGACAGGCAGTCAGGCACTGCCTCACTAGTTTGATGTCATCATGCATGCCCCTGCATGTTGATGACATTGTGGGAAACACTGGTGATGTTTGATGACATCAGCTGTAACTAAAAATTGTAAAAAAATAAAAAACGGGATTTGAAGGGACCACTCAGGAATTCATGACAGCCCATTATTTTGCTCTCAAAACCAGTAAACACTGAGGAATTCAGTATGGTTGAGAGGTATGATCAGGACAGGTACCAAAGGCCCTGATGACTGTATCAAACCTAAACAGAATGTTATCTACATCAAAAGTAGTGAAGCTAAATTTTCCAAAGGAAACTACAGTACATTTCTTGCTGCTGAGGGAAAGCCCATGATTAACACACCAATCATTTATTTGGAGTAGCCTTTGCTGGAGAACTTGAATATCACAATGAGATTTGATAACCATTCCCAGATCGGTGGGACTGAGAAGGGGTGCGATGATGTGAGGTATTGCTAGTTATGCCAGAAGAAGCAGGACAGTAGTTGTGCAACATATGCCAGCACAGCTAGCTGTACTTTTGTAAATAATTGTATGTCATTTGTATAAATGTTTGTGTTGAAAAATGTATTTGTAAAGTTGCTTGTGTTAAAAAAATGTACCAATAGTGAATTCCGACTGTAATGTAACTGATTAAATGTATATGTTTTAACAGAAGATACTAGAAGAGAAGAGGTTAAGCTCAGCCCCAGCTAACTTTTAGAAAAAATCCTGAAATTAAATTACCTGGTTTGGGCCATAAAGATTGTATCTTACAGTTCTGATTGTAGCCAGAGACTAAATGTCTGTGCCAGAGAATGGTTTATTAGCTCCTGTAGGAAGAGTAGAAGCGTTTTATGGTTTTGTAGCTTCCAGATGCTGTAACACATCTCAGCAAAGATTCATCTATGTGTATGGTAAACATATGTGCTAAATTCTAGTTTAGTTTCTAGCAATGGGGGTAGCATGGGAAGCAGAAGTCAGAAGATTTAATTCTGTAATCTAGGACAAAAATGATGTTTTAACACCAGATGAGAGAGAAGTCTTGGGGCACTCTGTTTTTGGAACCTGAAAAAGAAGGACCTTTCATCCACTTCATCTTGCCTTCCTCTAGTAAGTGAACCAGGGAATAGCAATTCTTTAGATCAGTAAGGAAAATATAGTAAGATTAGTTAAGTACTATTTTTCTGTATCTGTGTGAATCTGTTCATCTGTGTTATTTTAATATTTCCTCTGCTTGAAATGCTGGTGTTTATTGTAAATAGATATTTAGTATTTGCATTTTCTTTTATTATTTATTATTAAATATATTTAAGATTTTCATTGTGGAAACTATTTTAACATTTTAGAGTACGTATATTTATTCAGTGGCACTGTGGCCAATCTTGAAAGCACTGGTCAAAACACTACCATTGGTTGTTGTTCTTCTTTCGGCTTTTCCCAGTTAGGGGTCGCCACAGCGGAACTCTGGTCTGCTAATGATTGGCAGTAGATTTTTTACAGGTGCCGAGGTGCCAACTCAATGCCCAACCTTCAATGAAGACATGTCCATTTTACGCATGTCTTTTGAATGCCACTCAACCGCGGGGAGGACATGCAGACTCCACACAGAAGGCACTCCAGCCAAGAATCAAATGGGAGAACCTCTTGCTGTGAGGCAACAATGCTACCGCTGCACCACCATGGCTTCAAAACACTACCATTGGTATTATTAATTTCATTCAGTATAATTGGGTACCCTTGTAAGAGCCTTAGAGTAGATGGCTTTAGAGTGTCTGGTGGCAGTAACTACCTTACAGTCTGGGCAGAAGGGAGCATAGCTAATAAATCTGTGCCAGCCTTTCCCAGGTGTGTGTTTGTGTGTGTGTGTGTGTGTGTGTGTGTGTGTGTGTGTGTGTGTGTGTGTGTGTATAAAAATCAAATTTCAAAGTGTGTGTGTGTGAGAGCTGCTTGGACTAGGGACACAAAGAACTCGTTTCACAGAGAGGGTGCTTGAGGTCTTGGCTTGGACACTCAGCTGAGGACTCAACTTTACAGCTGTGCTGGTGCGGAGTTTTATTGGAGACCTGGAGAGAGAGAGAGAGACAGAGAGAGAAACCCCAAACCCCAGAGTGAGTGTGTTCCCTGTGTGCTCTTAATGGAAACTGTGCTTGATGCAGAGAACTGCATCTGGAAATACTTTGTGCATCTATTTTTACTCCTAATGAACATCCCTCTCCAGTGTCAGTGGTGAGGATTCAGGATCCTTGATTACTGGCCCATAGAGGGGAATGTCATGAGGACAGGCAAAAGGAAAGCCTGGAAATCAAAATGCAATTAGTGATGTAGGGATTTAGAGAATTGCAGGATTGATTGCTAAGGGAGAGAGAATGGTGGAGACATTTACAGTAATGGAGGGCAGAGAGGAATAGAAATCTGATACTCATAGACAAACAAAATACAGTAAGGAAAGTAGTTAAGGAGACAATTTAAAGGAACCTAACAGAGAATGGGCAAAGAGAAGAAAAGCATAAAATGACATATTAATGGCAATTAGAAGAGGATTATGAACAGACAGAGGAAGAGTGGGAGGTGATAGACAAGATTTAAGAATTTCTGCTTTTTTTTTTGGAAAAATGAAAAATCAGTGTCCCTGCTCTTCTTGTCTCTTAGTACTGGAAAATTTGAGATTTTCATGAATTTAGCATTTTAGCCCGCAGCTCTCATTCAACATAACTCTTGTTTCTTCTTTTACTTTACTACTTGTAATATTGTCACTTTGCTTTATTGAATGTTCTGTACTTAGAATTTGTTGCATATATAAACTTGCAGTAAAAGTTATAATAGAATCATGATAATGGCCAGAAGTTATACTTAAGCACCAAAGTTATAATTCCTGGATTTCATCCCATGAAAATTAAATTTTATCTTTAAGAAATGTAAATCAGTATTCAGTATAAACAATTCAACAGTTGCAGTCGATACAAAAATATAACAGATACAAAAACATTGTATAGGAATCTTTGCAGAGCAGTCTTAAGAGGAAAGCTCATATATGACTATTATAATAATATTTTGGTAATAGTAGTAGGAAAAATAATCTTAAATAAATAAGCAAATGATTATTTAAGACAAAAATAAGTCAAAGAGATAACAGTAGATTTTTGCATAGAAAACAAAGAAGAGAAAATAGTGGGCAAGAAGTGAAAGTTAAGAAAGTAACATGGAATAGATGAGAGAAGGTTGAGAAGGTTGTGAGGATTAGAAGAGTGAAGGTTAGAAGTCAATGCAGCATAGATGTAGGAGCTGATGCATGAGATAGAGTATAGAATGAATGATAAAGGTCATAGTGTAGAGATGAGATATTAATAGTGGAGATTAAGTGAGACAGAGTAAATTAATATATGGAAACAGCCTGGTGAGAAACTGCAGATCCAAGAGTTATGCACATATTCTGTGAGATGTGTTTTCTCAGAGGAGAAAGATTTTATGTTCCTAAGAGATGAGGAGAGAGTATTCCAAATCTTAGCAATATATGCAGAATAAAATTAGAAGTATTGTAAGATTTTTTTTTTACCTACAGGTAAATTTGCATCTGTAAACTAAAGAGTCCCTAAAGGAGAGTACCAAGGTAGTAAGGAACTGAGGAAAGGGTATTTGTCTGGAGAGCAGAATAGCTTATGCATAAGCCTTAGTTGTGAAAGAGAAAGAATGTTTGGGAGTTCAAGCCAATTTAACTTTTTTGAGTGCTAGACAATGGAAGGTGGTATTCGACATGGAAGCAATTTTTCCTATTTTATTATAACACTGTTCTATTTTTTAAACTGTGTTATGTTGAGATTTGTAAAGATAGGAGAAGCTTATAACAGAGTGGTCAATAGCTAAAATGAGGCAATGTTTTGTGGGCATGTGTTGAGAAAAAGTTGGAGAATCTATAAAGAAGGTTTATCTTTTTATTTACTTTTAATTGTAATTTCAATATGAATATCACATTCTAGTTGATTGTCTATGGTCACTCCTAGTAGAAATAAGACTTAAAATCTGCTTGGGACTTAGAATTAAAGAGCATTATCTCTGTTTTGTTGGGATTTGGGAGTAGTTGCTAGTGTGAGAGCTGTGTCTCAAGAAAGAGTCCTGGGTGAGAGTTTGTGGTGTGGATGAAGAAGAGGCAGAGCAGATTAGATTAGCCTGAAAAGTAGCATGAAAAGGTTGTGGCCAGAGATGGAGCAAGGACAGTTTCTCACCCCACTAACACTTCTAATACAACAATTAAAGGTTCCACTACAGAACATCAAACACCAAAATCCCAACAATCAGAACCAATGAAACCCTATAATCACGAAAATACAAAATGCATTGAAAAACGTCAAGTATTTTTTCACTCTTTCATTTTTAGCACCCAAACTTTACCCCTGACATGGATAACAGACACACCAACTCAAATGAATGGAGAAATCTCCCCAAAAAAGGTCATCACTGCCATCATGTAGATAGAAATCTCACCGTCTATGATTTCCTATGGAAAAAGGTGACTAGAGTTATGGTCTTCAGCATCTTGTGCCCAAGGCAATCAACATTCAAGGGATCACTCTTTGTCCACGTGTAGAACATCCACAAAGACGAGGAAATGAGATGTGCTGGAGGTTTGAAGCAGAGAAAGCTTGGATTATCCATTTGTTTTGGAGTAAAAATAGTCTAAGAGCATATGGCAGTAGATAAAAGGAACGGTGAAGGATTTGGGTCTATATTAATTCAACAAAAATCTATTACATTGAATACCAAAACAGCGACACATATTACTCGAACCACAAAAATATCGAACGCACTAAACCACAAAATTTAAAATATCAAACGTTCATAGTCGGCCAACCCCACCACCTGCTACATACTACCTACCCAAACAAAATAAATAAACCACATACATACACTAACCAAACCCTACTCCTAACCCTAAAGTAAAGCACCAAAACTCAACTTCTAACCCTACACTAAACCCCACATACACAACTATCTATGCAGTATCCTTAACCCCTCCCTAACCTTAAGGTCCATAACTACCGCACACTTCCCCTGCGGAGATATACCCAAACAAAATAAATAATACACATAAATACATTTAACAAAACCCTACTTCTAACACTACACTAAATCTTACACACATTACCTATCTATGCACTTACCTTAACCCGCACTCTAACCCTAAAGTCCGTAACTATCGCACACTTACCTTATGGACCTATACCGCAGATGGGCCAACCAAAACACTTTGACATTTTGAATTTCGTGTTGATGATTTTGTATTCGCGTAAATGGAGTTTCGACAATCTAATAGGAACCCGGAGGATTTTTTGAAGCAAGAAGAAAATAGCTAGAGGGTGTACTTATCTGGGCTGATAGAGAGAGAGAGGAACTGGAGAAAGAAAGAAGGGAGGTCTGCTATTAGACTAGAAGGATGGATGAAGAGATTGATAAAGAGAAAAATGAAAGAAGGAGTGATACCAAAAAGATGAAGTAGATGTAGAAATATGCCAAACATTTGCAGAATGAAGAAGGAATATAAAAATAAAAAACAAAGATGTAGAAATAAAAAAATGATGAAGAGGAAAATCATCTAAGGATATAGTAAGACTGAGAAAAAAAGGTCTGCTAGGAGCAAAGTTGAAATTCAAGAAACAAATTTGTGATCCCAGAACTTTGAACACTTAAGTGTGATTGTGCTTTTATGTATATTGTATGTATATTAAATTAAAAATGATGTTATCCTGTACAACTGATCATGCAGTTAGTGTAGAAGATTACGACTGTGGGCTGTTAAAGAGTTGTTTCCCATAGTCTGAGATTTAAGTCCCTCAGCCACCATTTGCCTAATGTGTAATTCTGAACAAATCACTAAACCAATAGGTGCTACCATGCAGAGTCTGAAAAAAGGTCCATAAGCATCAGTGCTCCACCCCAATTAATAAATACAAGTAAATAAATCTGAAATACTACAATTCTGGTGTTAGTATATGTAGATAATATAGTTCCCCATGTATAGAGTGCAAGCGTGAATATTTTTGAGTAGTCACAGTGAGTTTTGATATTCACTCTTTCAACTTAAAGTCAAACGTTTGCATTCTAAGTTCCAAAGATCACACTTATCTTCTTTGAACTTTATATCTATGAAATGATGGAACAAAGATGATCTTGGGAGTGGCAAGGAATGAGAAGGCTTGGTAGCAGAGTGGGGGGGGGGGCTGAAGGAATGAATTAAAGTGATAGGTGAAGGAAAAAGGAAGCAGATGGCTTTGAATCAATTGGGTTTAGTAGAACTATGAAATATATATATCAACCTACTGTCTCCAAAATGTGGAACACTGCCTCTCACAATGTGGTAAAAATTGGACAAAAAGTGAAACACTAAACAATTACTATCACATTCAAATAGGAAACTCACAGTGTGGTTAATAGCTGTTTCTTCCTACTTATACAAAGTTCTTTTGCTGTATTAATATGATTCAATATTATTTACCATGGCTATGTCTTAAAAATATAACAATGAATGTGTAAAAGAGTATTTCAGTACAGAGCAGTGTAGAACATTAAATTTGTAAGACTCAAAATGAGGAAGAGTCCACATATAGAGCTACAGTTGAAAATTGTGCATTAACTGACAGAAAAAGAGAGCGGACACAGCTAAGCTATAAGGTGGCGGAAACATGACCAGCTACAGATAGGGGCTGAAGGTCATGATGAGTACAAAACAGAATGACATTATGAGCATGCAAAACAGGGAGTTTGTGATAATTCTAGTAGGATATGTGTATTTTTATAGCTTAGATTAATGTATCACAGAGTATGTCTCTAATATAGGTGTTAAATATGTGAGAACTCCCAAATGACCCCTGTGTAATACTGTGTTTAATGCTCTTTACAGGCCCTATAATATTCTATTTAACCATTAATATCCTAATACCTGTTTATCCCCCTGACAAGATATTGTTTGACTGCTTATCCTTCAACTATCAAAAATCATGAATCTGGAGATGCGGAATATTTCATAGTTCATCCTCCAAAATAAGAGCACAGGTGTGAGCTATTTATTTATTTATTTACTTACTTAACTTACTTACTTACTCAGTCATACACATAAACACACAAAGACATACTCTGAGGCACTGATCAAAAATCTACCAAAACTACAGAGGCCTCCAAAGCAGACACCCAAGCAACTGCCACCTCAAGACATAAGACATGCAACACATAGTTCTCAAAGTCAGTGTGCTAAACAGTCACAGCCCTTAAGGCCAAACACAATGCCAGACACACTTGTTATAGGTGACTCCATAGTCAGACACACTGACGTCCCACTCACCAGACTGAACAAGGAAAAGATCACAGTAAGCTGCCTGTCGGGCGCTAGAATCCGCCACATAACACAAGCACTCAGGTCACTCCACAGCAAGTACAAGTATGACTCAGTCATTGTCCATGCCGGTGTGAACGACCTGAGACGTACCTCCCTGGACTACATGAAAAGAGACATAGAGGAGCTCTCAGATTATTCAGATTATGTAGCCCAGGCCGGTATGACCCTGACCCTGAGCAGTATCCTACCCTCACCAAGAATGATGCCACAATACAGAGACAAAATGATCAGCTTTAATAATTGGCTTAATTACTGGTGTCATTCTAAGGGGATCCAATGTCTGTCTGCCTGGGATGACATGCTTGACAAGCCACGCTGCTTCGCAAGGGACGGCTTGCACCTGTCACCCCTGGGCTTCCGGATATTGGCAAAGGCTCTTGCCACCCCATAGTGCCTTTTTTAGGCAAGGCTCAAATGATAAACCTACCGCCCTAGAAAACAAAAATGGAGAAAAACTAAGGGTAATACTGCTCAATGCCAGAAGTCTAAACCTCAAGATGCACGCCTCGAAGCCCTCCTCAGTATGGAGAACATCGATGTCTGTGCTGTGACTGAAACCTGGTTCAAGGCTCCTGAGAGCACCCCAGCACTATCAGGTTATACCTCATATCATGCGTTCCGGCCCCAAAATCCGGACCGAACCACAAAAGGAGGGGGAGTATCCATATTCATAAAGGATACCCACACCTCCAGGTTAGTGGCAACGCACGAAGCATCGGAGACCATCCAGGTGCAATTAACCATAGGTAAAACTGCCCTACAGTTTGTAACATGCTACAGACCACCTTCTCAAACTCAGGAAACATACACAGCCTTCCTGAAGACACTGGAGAGTATGAATGTCTCTCCAAACACCATCATATTGGGTGACTTCAACTACCCAAACATAGACTGGGAACATTACTCAAGCCCCAACACCCTAGCCCAAAGGTTCCTTGAGTTCATAAACTCAAATGCTATGGAACAACTAGTCACCATTCCCACAAGAGAAGAAAATATACTAGACCTGATCATCACAAACATGGGGATAAAATGCTCCACACCGGAAGTATATCCCTCATTGGTGAGATCAGACCATAAATTAATCTCACTGGAGATCCACATCCCGCCCCCACCCCCAGCAAAAAAGACCACAGTGAAGAACTTTTCAAAAGCAAACTTCACACTTCTTAAGACTGGAGTGGTATCCTTCAAGGCCTCCGAGCCAGTGGGAACCACAACCCATGCTGCTGAAACCCTTACAAATGCCTTCTACGAGCACCTCCAGGAATGTATGGATCAAGCAATCCCTAATAAAATCAAGACCCTTTCCACCAAAGGCAGGCGCCCGGTCTGGTGGACTCCAGCCATAAACAAACTCTACAACAAGAGGAGAAAGCTACTACATGACAGAGCAAAATCCCTAAAAGGGAAGGCATCTCTGATCAATACTAGCAAAAAACTACGATCACTCATAAACTCATCCAAGGCCAACTTTGAGAGAAAAATCGCTAATGACACAAAAGACAATCATAAAGCCTTCTTTAGCTATGTTAGAAACCTGGGTGGAAACTCCCAGATATGCTCAGAATTAGTCCAAAATGATAAAAAAACCACTGAACCCACAGACATTGCCAACATACTGGCAGACAGGTTCAGTGCAAATTTCTCCCTCCCCCCCAAAAGGAGAAATATCTATCCCACCAGAGTCTAGCCTCCCAAACATCTCAGATGCCCAAGTGAGAGCTGCTCTCTCTAAAGCAAAAAACACAGCATCAATGGGACCGGACGGTGTCCCCGGCTGTGTGCTACACGAACTCAATGAGGAACTAAACCCACACATAAGGCTGCTGTTTAATCTTAGCCTTACTACATGATATGTACCCAAAGAATGGCATACGGCAACTGTGGTCCCACTCCACAAAGGCGGTGCTTCTACGGACCCTGGAAATTACCGCCCCATAAGCTTGACGAGCCTTGTCTGCAAAGCTATGGAGAGGATCATAATGGAACTCATAAATAAAGACATTGGGGACCTACAGACACTGGATCCTACCCAATTTGGCTTTGTCAAGGGCAGATCCTGCCTCTTGAACTTGGTCGACTTTTCAAACAGTCACTAAGGCCATTGATGAGGGTAAGGCAGTTCACACAGCCTACCTTGACCTAGCAAAAGCGTTTGACACAATACCCCACTCGGGCATCATAGAAAAGCTCACCAGCTTAGATGTAAACCCATATGTCACAAGATGGGCTGCAAACTGGCTCAAGGACAGAACACACAGGGTTAGAGTTGCTGGTGCCATGTCAGACTCTAAGCCGGTCATGAGCGGTGTCCCACAGGGCTCAGTCCTGGGCCCCTCTTGTTCGGCATTTATTTTTCTGAAGTGCAGGCAAACATAGTGGGATTGTGGCTGACAAAATTTGCAGATGACTGCAAACTGGGCACCATAATTGACACTCCATCAGACACAGACATCCTCCAGAAAGGTCTCATAGAAATGGATAACTGGTGCCAGAGCCATGGCCTTAAGCTAAATGCCAAAAATGTATAGTCATACCCTTTGGGAAAAACAAGGTAACCCCTAATTACCACATAGGTGGTAATCCATTAAACACGGAAGACGTTATCAGGGACCTGGGGACCCAAGTTGACAGTAACCTCTCTTTTGACACTCACATTGCCAAAGTGGTTAGGAAGACCTTCTACATTGCCCACCTGATCATGAAGGGATTCACATCCAGATCAGGAGAGGTCATTGTACCCCTGTACTCTTCACTTATCAGACCAATGATTGAGTACAATGCCCCATTCGGAATGTACCTTACCCGACACCTGCAGCAGTTGGAAAGACCCCAAAAGTTCCTCACCAAAAGGATAAAGGGGCTCAAACATATGTCATACAATGCCCAACTGAAGAAACTCCAGCTCTATTCAGTCACATACCGTCTGCTCAGAGGTGATCTGTGCCTGACATACAAGGCCATGTCCAACCCGGAATTAATGGACATGCTCCACCTCAAAAAATCCAAATCCACCAGAGCCACGAGAACAAGAGACTTAAACCTCAACACGGATATAAATAGGACGTGCTGGAGGGACAGATTCATCACCCAGAGACTCCCTACACTATGGAACAGAATCCCAGTCCATGTGAGGCAGAGCCCCTCACTGACTCTGTTCAAGAGAAATCTTGACGAGTGGATGGGAGATCGTAGGTTTACCCTGGGAATCATCTCTGTATCACTGCTGGACAGAGGCACAGCAAACTAATGGGTATAGTATTCTCATCCTAAGGGGTGGTGAAAGACACACACACACTCTGGCTAGGCTTTTAAATGCCCTAGGGCAGATAGCCTAGTATGAACCTATGAACCTATGAACCTATGAACCTATTTACTGTCTGTTAATGTGATGAGTTAATCCAGAATCTAGGTGAACACAGTGGGTATAGCTGCCCCTTTTCACTGTGGAGCACTAGCACTGCCTGGTTAACTGACATACTCAAGAGTCACACAGTAGTCAAATGAATACTGAGGAAACCAAATCCTGGACTACAGGATAAAGCTTAATATTAGTTGTTAACCATAATCATCTGTGTCAAACTTCAGGCGTTTCAATCATGACTAGGCCAGGGACAGACACACATGATATACTTTTTTTTTATTTAGTTATTTTTGGCTCCCATGCCGCTGACCATCAACTGCTCTCAGTGCCTCTCCTTGCTTGCCAGATGTGCTGAGCCTGAACTGTCCTACCTCTGCAGATCTTGATCTGCTCTTATTTGCAGCTAGTGAGAAGATTGAGTCATCCCAGGGCCACATCATAATGCTTCCAGGAAAGTGTTTTTACCCAATTCCCCCTACCCTTGTATCATCATCATCATCATCATCAATCCCCTTTTTTCCCATTTTCTGCATGGGGTTGAGGTGCCATGTAAATGATCACCAACTCTATCTATTCAATGCCACTCTCTTGACTTCTTCGACAGTCATGCCTGACTGTTGCAGGTCTTTTGTCACATTCATCTTCTTCACCATATTGTCTTTTATTTTTCTGCACCCGTGCCCAAGCCACCATAATCTGATCTCTTTGACCTTTTCTGCAAATGGAGCTACTTTGGCTTCTGCTCTTATATCCTCATTTCTGTGTCTGTCCTACAGTGTGCATCCCACCACCCATCACAGCCACTTCATTTCCATCAACTCTAACTTCCCCAACTCCTCTACCTTTACTGCCCAGGTTTCCATACCATACAGTAGTACTGGATGCACCACTGTTTTGTACACTTTACTTTTCAACTTCTTTGGCATTCTTCTGTCATATACTACACCTTGCAATCTGTGCCAGTTAGCTGCAGCCCCTCTGATCCTAGCTTTGACCTCTTCTTTCAGACCTCCCTTCTCCTCGACCACCCCTCCCTGATACTTGAAGCTGTTAACCTGTCCCACTATTTTCCCTTCTATTGCAGTTCTCAGCTTCTTCTTCTGAACTCCAACATTTGCTGCCATTACAATGGTCTTATCTGTACTCAGTTTCATCCCATATGCCTGACGTTTTGCACTGTATTCCTCTAGCCTTTGCTGAAGGTCTTGCTCAGAGTCTGCCAGTAATGCCACATTATCTGTATACAGCAACTTTGTTGATCTGTCCCCTCCAACCTTTTTGCTAATGTAGTTCATCACCAGTGTGAACAGCAGTGGGCTCAGAGCTGAGCCCTGGTGCACACCCAATCATGTGAGAATGAACACTGTTCATACTTGAGTCATTGGGTCCTTGTACATAGCCTGCACTACCTCTACCAATGTTTCTGGGACTTAAATACACTGCAGAACTGCCAAATCAGCTTTCTTGGGACCTTTTCATATGTTTTCTCAACGTCTAGGAATGCCCAGTTGGACTCTTTCCTCATCTTTAGCTTTTTCTCAACTATCTGTTTCAGTGCAAACATCAGGTTAGTTGTACTGCATCCTGATCTGAATATGAACTGCTCATCTTTCATCTTACTTTCATTTCTCTGTGAATTCATTTATCAGTCATCCTCTCCAGAATTTTCATGCAATGTGACAGGAGTTTGATACCTTACTGCCCACATGTGTGAATGTCTCCTTTGTTCTTGAACACTGGCAATAGTATGCTTATTTTCCTAGTCATCTGGGATATGCCTTTCTCTCCACAATGCTACAACTACTCTCAGGAACCATTTCTCCCCTGTCTCACTCAGCATCTTTATCATATCTGAGCCTGTTGCTTTCCCTGACTTCATTTTCCTTAGTGCTGTTCTTACTTCTCCTATGGTGAGCTCCTCCTCTGTTTTCACTGTATGCTATGTCTGGGGCAGTATAGCTTTTGTGGAATTTTCTTCATTTAGAAGTTGCTGCTAGTACTCTTTCCATCTGCCTTTGACGTCCTATGGACTGGCAAGCAGGTTGCTGCTGGTATCGCCTATGAAGGGTGTCTGACTATCTTCTTTATCTTTCTGTTTTTGCCTTGCAACCTGATAGAGTTTATTTGTCCCATCTACTGACTCACTTTCCAGAAGCTGGTAAACTTCTACTGATGCCTTGTTCTTTGCTACTGCAATTGCTCTCATAGCCTGTTTGTCAGCCAACCAGTATTCCTTAGCCTGGTCCGTCGTTTCTATTTTCCACTTTTTCCCACACTCCTTCTTTCTTTTGATGACTTCCTCGACTTCTGCATTCCACCACCAGCTTTCCTTATGTACCTTATTTCCATACTTGACTCAGCCACATACCTGTTCTGTGGTCTTCACACATGCTGTTTTGAGGAGCTGCCATTTTTCTTCAACTCCAAGTAATTAGTTGAACTGTTGTTCTCTAGTCAACTTCCAGGTCATCAGCCTGGTCTCTGTTGACCTTAGAGTCTTCTCTGACCACTGCCTGCAGCTGATTGTGGCAACCAGTGATTTATGCTGTGGGCCGACTGTTTCACTGGGGATGATTCTGCGATCACTGATTCTACCCCAGTGCCCTTACTGGGAGGAAGTCTACTTGAGTTGCATACTGGCCACTGTTGTATGTGATGTTGTGACTGTCTCCTTCTATATTCCTGTTGCTCCACTCCTGGGGACCAAGTCAGTCCTCATATCTGTCCCAATATTTTTCTCAGTATCACAACCCTGTTGTGGAGTACAGGCTAAGATTATGAATACTGACCTATCATTAGGTTGGAGTCTGATTGCCATGAGTCTGACACTAATTTTGATGATATCCCTCACTAAGCAACTTCTCCCTCACTGCGATTCTCACACCATTTCTAGCATGTTCTCCTCCTCAATAACATAATCTAGATCCCAAGCCAAGTCTCTTTGCTTCACTGCCTTCCATCTTGTCTCTTGGATACATAAGATGTCCAGCCTCCTCCATACCATCAGGTCATTCACTTCCATGCTTTGTCCTATCAGTGAACCTACATTGAGAGTAATGTCATCAACCAACTTATCACTGGCAAATACCCACGCCCATTTGGTGACATTGGTCAACATGGCCAAATCACCTAGAGCCATATTTTACAATTGAGTGGCTAGCCCTGCCATGATGAGCAGTCTGTGATCCATGTTCTTTGATACTGTGCACCACAGTAGATCCCCAAAGTGGTTGGTTTATACAAACCTTCCCCCTATAGGGCACCATTTAGAGTCTGTGCTGCTGCCCACAGCTACATTCTTTGGTGAGTTTGAGGTGGAAACTGTTCTTCATAGATGGGAAGAACCCCACAGAGACACAGGGAGAACATGCAAACTCCAAACAGGCATTGGACAGCAGTCAGGATCAAACCTTGCACCTTGTGCTTAACAGGTGACAACCTTAACCATTATGCCAACTGGTCCCTATTCTGCACTTTCCCATAATTTGACAAGCATTCATTGTCCGTGACTCAGCCCTTCCTACTGGTTTGGGTTGCTTCATGTTCCAGGGCCAGTCTTAATGAGGGAGTGATGACATAGGAAGAGAGACCTCACATTCCATAAGCCAATTAGGAAAGTCTGGCAGTCTTAATGTGACATCATCCTTGACAACCATTGCTATTTCTGCATGAGATGCTTAAATCCTGTCTCTGCTGGACAATAATCAAAGAGAAATGCCTGCTATGCCAAGCCAGCATGGACACATGTTTCTACACATCTGCACTGCTTGGCAGGAATGCACACATTCCATTGCTGGGCTTGCACTCCTGAATTCCTATATTTACACAGCTCTTGTTCTGGGAATTCTTCCAGGATGTGCTTAAGCAGAAGGATTTATCTAGCTTACACCATCCTGTAATGCATGAGCCATTAACCATGCAGTCTCATTCCCCCTTACCGCTTTCTCACTACCCTGATTTCTACTTGAACCAAGTTCACTTGGACTGCAGTCACTTTTTACCACATTACTAATACAAGAATAATTAATTAAGTACAATTAATACAGTAATATTTCCTTAATACTTGTGTCACAGAGCTGGTTGACAGATGCTATACAGTTCAGTTTACATGCACATTTGTTCAAACGCATCTGTAATATCTTATAGAGCATAAGTAATATTGATTTAATGTATCAGACTGCAACAGAAAAGTACAGAGTACAAGAGAAGACAGGTCCCTGTTCAAGTGACAGTAAAAGACAATTTCCTATTTGCATTTACAGGATGAGTTTAAGACGTTGCCTTGTTATGGACTGCATTTACTTATAAATAATTATTCCACGGTGGTGTAGTGGTAGCGTTGTTGCCTCACAGCAAGAGGTTCTCCCGTTTGATTCTCGGCAGGAGTGTGGGGAGTGCCTTCTGTGTGGAGTCTGCATGTCCTCCCTGCGGTTGGGTGGGCATTCGAAAGACATGCGTAAATGGGCATGCCTTCATTGAAGGTTGAACATTGAGCTGGCACCTCAGCATTCATGAAAATCTACTGCCAATCATTAGCGGACCGGAGTGCCGCTGAGGCGACCCCTAACCGGGAAAAACCGAAAGACAACAACAACATACCCTTTGATAAAGAGCCTTCCTGATGGCTGCTGTATGGCATTTGAAAGGAATGTGCGCATCAATAGTACGCCTTGGGGTTTGCCAATCACAAGGTATTCATTGCTTAGTGGCTAGATAGAGGAATCAAAAAGGATCTCACGTTAAACTTCTGTTAAAATACAGTTTCCTTTCAAATTTCCATCATTTAAAAAAAAAAAAAACAATAAAAGATTTCATACTGACTCATCAAGTTCTGGAAGGCCTTCTGGGAAGGGAATAAGAATTTTCAGGGCAGTAGCACATGAATATCTTCAGAACTAGTATCATAAAAATATTTTAAAATCATCAGATTGGTCTTTCCACCTACTATAACTTACATGCTTATGCCAGTTCAGAGAAACATAAAATCTCAAACCAATCTGCAAATTAGAACTATTGTTAATTATAGGTTGAATGTGCTGCCAAAACGTAAGACTATTTTTCCATATTTGCTGTTAATGGTGGATATGAAAGCCTAAGAGACATTAGGAAGATACTGTATGTATACTATCTAACTACTACATGCTGGGGCAGAGAGGAAGATGGGATGGGTAGCAAATGTGCTGCGCCAGGCACATAGCTCTAATTAAATCAACAGGACAGGCAAATTGCCACATTGATCTACAACAGCTATAGCAATTTAAGATCTGCACACCAGTCACAAGCAATCATTTTTTTTTGGGGGGTGGGTGTTTATGAGACACAGTAGCAGAGAAATAAACATAAAAAATAATGGTAAAGAAGGGCTGCTTGATCTTATTTAGTCTTATATTTACTCACACATTGTAGAGGTTACAGGTACCATGTGACTGGTATGCAACTTACATCTTCTTTTCAGTGTAGCTTTCCTTGCCTCCTTTTCTTCCTAGAGCTCAGCTGAAAATAAGCATTATGCACAAGTCAGGCTATCCCAGTAAACAAAGGTTATATGTGCGTGTGTGTGTGTGTGTGTGTGTGTGTGTGTGTGTGTGTATATATATATATATATATATATATATATATATATATATATATATATATATATATATATATATATATATATATATACGCAAAAGTGCATTTTCGTTGAAACACACTTTCGGGTAAGTCCGTTTGCCAATTTACATTTTGATGAAACGTAAATTCGGCAGAAGACAGTAGATCCATATATATATATATATATATATATATATATATATATATATGTATGCATATCACTACCACAGAGTCCAACATCACTTGTACACACTGCCCTCTTAGCGAAATAAAAAAATGCTCCCAGACCCTTAAGTCATTCTTCATTCATTTTTTTAGTTTTTTCGTGCCTTCTTCTTCATTTACAGTTTCTTCTCTTAAAGATACATTTGTGCATGCCATGGTTTCTTTAACACATGTTTTAGCTCTCCTATGAACAGACTTGGTCCTATTTATATGGTTATCTATACCAAGAAGAAGAAGACAAAATGCTACCTCTCTTTCTCTTGACAGTGCTTTCCCTGCTGGTTCTCTGATCCTGTTATCCCTTCCTAGTGCCATCTCTCAGTAGCTTCCCACATATAGTTCATCTAAAATGAGTATCCGGTGACTGCTGATGTTGACAGTTCTTCACACTGACTTTTACTGCATTTTTCTTTCTAATGTTCACCTGGATTTTTCCTGCTAACATGCCTTATTTGGCATTGCATCCATACTGCAATCCATATGACAAGTCTTATAATTTTGTTGAGCTGTGCTGCATCTTTTCCACACGTTCTTGTATAAACAGTGCATTGCAGATATTATATCAACCATCTGTAGACACATTCATTTCCTTCCAGCCCCTCTGTTATGTCACTTATATTAAAGACTAATGAGGAATGGTCTCAATACAGACCCATTAGGGACTCCACTAACAGCTCCATTTTCTGCCATTAGAACAGTGATCTGAAGAAAGGAGTGCCTTGACTGAACTTAGTAAAAGTGGAAACATTGCTGTTTAAAGTACTGTGGTCTGTAATGAACTTATATTAACAAATTAAAACAAAGAGTGAGAAGGTCACACTGAAAAACCAATCAGTAAAAACTAAATGAAAACTCCAGCCAAGCTAGAACTTCCAATGAGTGACCTCCCAAACCTCCTGTGACAGAGGCACATGGGATATATGCAAATGACCCTTATGAACATCAGGTGTTTGAGCTATATGGCGATTCTGATTGCCCATGATGGGTATAACAACCCTGTGTTTCTTATGCTTAGTCAAACACTCTGCTTGTGCTATGCTGATGAGGTCATAACAAGGCCGAAATATGCATATCCATAGCTAGTGGGGTTTGGCTTTATTGGCCTGAAATTGTCCATTAAAACGACTTCAAATGTAAAAGTCATGGGCAATCAGAATCGCCATATAGCTGAAACACCTGATGTTCATAAGGGTCATTTGCATATATCCCATGTGCCTCTGTCACAGGAGGTTTGGGAGGTCACTCATTGAAAGTTCTAGCTTGGCTGGAGTTTTCATTTAGTTTTTAATGAACTTATATTAAAACATTTGAATAGAGACCTTACATTTGAAAAAAAAATGTGTAACCTTATGATAGCTTTTAAGAATCATATATATAAAGATATATTTGACAGAGATGGTTACTTAGTGACTTGATTTCTCTTCATGAGAATAACGCAGTGCACATTATTGAAAAAGATTTTTGCTCAGAGACATGGTATTACATACAGCGCATGCCTTAGCAGAAATTTAAAACAGAAGGGGACTGTAATCTGCCATTGATAGCGAAAACACGGGATGGAGATCTTGGTGCTTACGAACAAATCAATACAGATTATGTGGGACTGAGTAATTCCCAGCAAGAACAGAACAGTGTGAGAAGGAGCAGAACATCCAAGCAAAATTAAATAGAAGATAAAATGCAAGCATACGCAGATGAACCACTGGTTAATTTTATGTGTTGCTCACAGATGGATAAGTTTTAAGTGGATGAGAAATGTTTGTCACAAGAAACAGTTGCCAGTGATGTTTCTATCACAACACTGGCAGTCGTTCACTATTTTTTCCACATTTGCCTTTTTTCGCTCCTTGGTTGTGTGATTGTGGAGTTAGTATATATGAGATGAAGGGGAAAGGTGAAGTCCTCTCACTGTGAGAACAGGGATGTCAGTGAGGCTTAATCCCTGCAAAATGTTCGCCTCTTTTTCCATCCTGAAAAAGCTGTAACCAGTAGTGTTCATCTTGTTGTTGCAACTTTGTTGTGTAATTTAAGTCAGGAATGCAACTGAAAAGGGATATGACAGGATGGGTTCCTATTAGAACGACGAAAATGCATTTTGTCGAATGCGTTTTCGTCAACACATGTAGGGCGAACAGGCAAAACAGCGAAGTGGCTGTTCAGCGAATTCTTTCCCTGAGAAAGAAGTCACTTGACCGCTTCGTTGCTTTGCCATGTTCTGAAGTGTAGTGTGGTCCCGTGTCCAGTAAAGCTCCTGAGCGTGAATGTGCAACAGTTACTGACCTTAGGGTTAGGGTGCGGGTTAAGGTAAGTGCATATGTTTTAAAATGTTTACTGTTTTTTTTTTCATTAGATGTATGGTTGGGTTAAGTGCATATGTGTATTTAGTTGTTTACTGGTTTTTGGGGGGGCAGAATTAGGGTTAGAGTATGTGTGTATGTGTTTGAAAGTGTTTAATGTTTTTTTTTTGGGGTTGGAACAGCAATTTCTTTCCCTAGGAAAGAAATCGCTGTTCTGTGGTGTCGACATTTTCAGCTTTCTCTGAAAATGTGTGGATGAAACATTGTTCACTGTTTTCAGCGTTTGATGTTTCAATATAGACTCTACAGGACAGAACACTACAGGACACGGTAGTGCTGAATGGTGTTT
Source organism: Protopterus annectens (assembly GCF_019279795.1). Taxonomy (NCBI): domain Eukaryota; kingdom Metazoa; phylum Chordata; order Ceratodontiformes; family Protopteridae; genus Protopterus; species Protopterus annectens. The sequence goes on from NC_056725.1 coordinate 881,203,186, forward strand.
GCTCTCTATAATGTGGCTATATCTTCACATATTTGACTGAATCACCAGTCCATACCAATAAGTCTTAGAGGAAATGTTCAGACAGCCTTTATAGGTCTTCTGGCACCCTGTTGTTATGAAACACAACATTGGGTGACATACACTTACAAGGCATACATATTTTGGATGGAAAGTTTTGTGATGGGCCAGGTGAGGTCATTCCATTCCATTACAGGTTTTGTCATAGCTCTCAACCTTCCATCTCTAAAATGAGGAATACTAGACCTAATAATGTGGAACAAATGGGCAAAATGTGGAACAAGTAATAATGGCTTACTAACAACTTCAACTAGGAAGGTTATAGGATGGTTAAAATATGCTGGTTTTGCTTATAAAAAAGATCTTTTAATGAATTAATATGCTTCATTTCTATTTGCTGTGGATATCAATTAAAAATCTCCTAACACTGAATGTGTAACAAACCCTTTCAATGTGGAACTTCGAGGAACATGAACTTTATAAGACCCCAAATGAGGAATGTTCCTCATAATGAGGTACACTTGAGATGTATGGGTTTTGTAGGCAAGTTGCCCAGGGCACAGTGATACATATATTATCACCTTAAAATGTATATTGGGGCTTGACGTTCAAAGGAAATGTTTCACATGTGCTGAACTCACTGACATAGCTCTAATCCAGAGGGACAACTCTCAACAGAATCAGGGACAAATCCAGAAATAATCAGAGACGATCAGGGACACCTTTACAATGTTAGTACTATTAACTTGAGATATTGACAGAATAAAAGAATGTGAACTAATATACATTTTCTGAAGTAAAATCAGTCTATAACTCTACTATCAGTGTTTATCAAGTGCAATTCACTGCCTTTTCTCCAACAGTCACTTATTTTAAGAGGGATTAAGAGGGACAGACCTAAAAGTTGAGTCAAAATCAGGGACAGTTGAAAGGTATGCTCCCTGATGAGCTCACCGTGGCAGAATTTCTGTGTATTCCCACAATCCCACAAAAGTCATTCCACCTTGGAAAAGAAGCAGAGAACCTGTTATGCATGAAATATTGTTTCATAACATTTTTGAAATATGTATTTTGGAGGTTGTGTTTTTTTTCTTATATTTATTTTTTTGTTTAATTTTCTTTGTAGTTCTGCTATGATCCTCACCAAACTCACACTTTGTCTTCTAGTGTTTCAACACTTTAGCATTAACTTAACAGCTATCTGTCCCCCCAGTGATCTGAGCTGTAGTGTACAGCCAATCAAATCAGCTGAGTATGGCCCATGTTCACAGCAATACGTTGTAGAGCTACATTATCATGTGCCATATTTAGGCATTTTCCTCCAGTTTGCTCCCATACATTCATAGACATACAGCTTAATTTTAACGTAGCAGTGTTGAAAATTATGTTCGTCATTCCTACAATTCCTCCATCTTCCGAATTAAATCCAAATATTCCTTTGTGTTTGACAAAGGACAAGCACTTGATCAGACCATTTCTCACCATCTCACAGTAAAGGACAAGACTCTAATATATGTTGCATGATATTCTTCCTTAACAGCACCAAGCCAACTAACCATGTTCCTTTAAGCCAAGTCACCGATGGAGCATATGGCAGGACATGGTATCAGAGATGTCCACTCCTTCTAGTCAGCACCAGCAAGGGTGTATTAAGGCATATGCCAAGTACACAGCAGCACACACTTTTCAAAAATATTTTATTTATTCTGAGCAGCAAGTTGAACTAAAGTTAAAATATAATAATAATAATAATAATAATAATAATAATAATAACTGCCACACTCAAATGCGGTTACATTTTTAAATTATATGTTTTGTTAAATGACTCCTTTTTTTCAGAATGCCTGTTTCAGTGAATGTGTTCTTTGTTTAAGGCTGTCAATTTCTGGATTTTTTTTTCTGTAGTGAAAAGATATCTTGTCCAGATGCATGCACTCTCTGGCTTGGGTGAGGTGGGATGGGGCACGCCTCTCAATCTCTTTGCATATGAAATCTGGACAAAGACTAAAATAATGGCAGGTAAAGGACCAAAAACAGGGATAGATTTTAAACATTTATCTTATAAACATGGAAAGTTGCTAGAGTAACAGGTTGTGTGTTAAGTGTACATCTTCTGAAGGATATAAAATCTGAAACTCAGATTTTTGTTTTATTTGACATTTGTTTATGGGGAAAAGTCCAACTTGGAATAAAGCCAATTCTTACCATAAGCCCGAGGAGAAACACTCCAGACATATGTCTTTGTAACATGGGAGGAAACCCACACAAACACAGGGAAGACATGCAGACTCTGTACAGAGAGCACCCCAACTGAGAATTGAACCAGAGGATCTCTTGCTGGGAGGAGACAAAGCTACCACTGCACCACTGCACCATCCACAGATGTGTGTCATTATTTAGTGATTTCAATTCTCAGTGATTTATCAGAAAACCATGAATTTGATGAGGAGCAGACCAAAAATATGAGACAGAAATGTGGACATAGTGTAAAAATCTGGATAGTTGAGAGGTATATGGTGGGTGAGACAGGGTTTACTCTTGAGTAATGGTTGGGCTGTGGTCTGGAAGTTAGCATACAATAGCAAAAATCATGAACTATCCCCCTGAGCACCCCTGGAATTAGAGTTTAATACCAAGTTATTGGCTCTACATGTCAGTAGAGATGACCACCCACAAGAAAACTGAGCCGAGCATTGAGGTCTACTGCTAACATTGTCACTTTATTAATAGTAATTGGCAAGGGAAGAGAAACAGGTCACTTGCCAAGTTATAAGATCCAGTGTAGTTAAATTTACTATGTGCTACTGATATACTATGCATGTAAGAAGGTAACACTTTACTTTTCTGTCATCTGACTTCTGACATAAAGTTTGCTACAGTGTTTTGTACAGAGGCATGTATAAAAAAAAAGGTCATGTTAAATTCTGGCATGTTGTATGATTTTTAATCATGGTAGTACAGTTCACAGCATCTGTTATAACTCTGATATTAGACATGGTCACTGCATACATTTTATTGTTGTGACTTTAGACTGATTTAGGGCATTACCTTTTGTATTATATATAACCAGAAAATGCCAACTCTGTCACCTATAAAAAGACATTTGTAGAGCAGGAACACTGGTGCTTTCTTTTTACAGTCCATGAACTGGTGGTCTTTGAAGCTACTGGATTTCATAATATGTTAATTAATCTTGAATCTATAAAGATCATCCTATTTCAGGATGCTTGAACTTGATTTGTTAGCAAACCACCAAACTGGCATTTTGTTCTACATGGTCACTTATTTTGTAGTATGGAAATTCATTTGCTATAGTATAGTTACATTAAAACAAACTGAGAGAATAAAGTCAGAAAGTAACTCTTGTGAGTGCACATTATGGATTATTTAGCAACAAATCAAGTGGTAGATCTGTCTTATGTAATGTAAAACCTGAGGTTAATTGACAGTTACAGAAATATATGCAGACATGATGAAGCATGCTCACTAGTTAAATAAGACTGCTATTTTGGCCCATATCCAGAGAAATGACAGAACAAATTATGATATCAGTTGTACAGAGCAGAGTCAAAGTGTGCCATCACTCACCAAGGAAAATGCTTCTCATTCATTATGACACTTTAATTTGACCTTATATTGACCTCTCACCCTTCTGCTGTCCAGGAAAAGTAATGTTATTCCCTGGATGTCGTTCCAACACAAACACACTGGCATATGCAACCACATGTGTAAAGGTAACAGAAATAATTAATCTTTGCTAAGCTGTCATCTCCTTTCGTGGTCTTGAATTTCTGAAGACTGACAGTATCCTTAACCCTCTCAGAGCTCGGTTTGTACTCATTCAACCTCAGACTTTAAAAAAAATGCATAAGGATGACAGTTCTATATAGCAGAGCACAGCTATACAATAAACACTACATTTCAAAATTTCAGAGAGAGTTCCATAAGGTTCAGTCATAACAGTTCTTCATGTTTTCTTCTTTATTAAAACCTAGGTTATGAACATTAATCTATGTATCAATACTGAAATATTACTACTGACATTTGCAGCCATCATCACACTGTATCATAGTCTAGAGAGAAGCTGCAGCACCAGCATAGTGTTTCAGCAGTGCATTTTCAAACTAAACTAAATACATAAATCATTTTAAAACGTGCATGCAGTGCTATAGAAGAGATATTCCTGGCTGTACCTGTGAAATGAAGGCTACTACGTCCACATGGATCCTAACACTATACAGTGAATTATTCCTAGTGTAGAACCAAACTGATAAAGATGGTAAGCACTGTTAACCAGAAAATGGGGAATTAGCAAGTATTAAGTCTGTCTGCAGTATGCAGACAATAAAATGTAAATAATAAGTTTCATATTGGTACTAAAACACCTAGATAATTTATGTCTTTAACAGGAAGCTAGCTCATACTTTCATGTACAGTAAATGTTCTTTTTCAGTGACCTAAAAGCTTCATTTTACACAACTCGGAGAAAGAAAATTCCTAGAGGAGCAGAAGCAACAAGGGAAAAGTCTGTACTCTAACTAGGGAATGATAATTCCTTTTTGAAGAGAAAGCCACACTTTCAACAAAGCAAACAAAACAGTTTGAAACATATATTATTCTGTTTGATACAAAGTCAACTAAACTATTATTAAAGATGAGACAGGGCTTAATGGAAAATGAAATAAATACATAAACTGATCTCAACTGACAAGGGTCATAGCTCTTGTAAATGCCCTATTTCAGTTAACAAATAAGTAAAGAACTAAAGTAATTGGAGAAACATTATAAAAAGTTTCAGCATCCATCTAAAATACTTCCTTAGAGGAAGGCATTTGTTTTAGTATATTGGTCATAAAAAAGACAGACTGCATCTTTAGAAAACTGACAGTTTTTTCTTGTCAAATTAGTCACAGATACCAGCAATGTTTTGCTGAAGTTTTATTTACGTGTGGAACCTGTGGAGAAGGATTTCCTCATAATGACAAAGTTACTAGCAGATAGATTACCTGAACAACCCTAAATACATGTAACTATTTGACTTGCTATATGAAAAGAAAATGGGAGAAGACTGACCTTTGTGAATCAGTAGAAATAGGAACATTGAAGGGAATAAAGGTTTACTTTTTTACAGTTTAAAACAGTGCCTTGACAGGCAAGTCCCAAAGCACAATCCTAGAATCTGTAAGGTGAGTATGTATTTATGTTTGTTGTCAAGATGTCCACTGAATAAAGTTTACTTTCAGTAAAGTCCTTGGGAGAAAAGCTTCACAAAACAGGCACTAATAGAAAATATCTGCAATGTTTTATTAATTATTATACAATGACCCCCCATTAATATTCCAAAACATGCACGCTGATTGGCCAGCGTGCTCATTGTAAATCCCACAATATATCAACGGAAAAAGGTTCAGATGCCCAGACTTTTTTCCATTGGTATAAAGTGTGCAAAACCTTTTTTTTAAGAAAAAAACGTAGCAACGGAGACTTTCTTTTCTCCGTTGCTTCCTTTTCAAAGCATTGATGAACTAGGTATGCATAGGAACGCAAGTCCCATACGCATGTGCAGTACATAAACACAAGGAAGGAGTATACCACCACCGGCGGAAGAACAGTAATGCACCGTTATACAAAGACATTATTTAAGAAAAGTAAGTATTTTTTTTCTTAAATAATGTCATTGTATAATAGCAATAATCAACTCCATGGTTGTGGTATATAGGAATTTACCCATGGTTGGCTTTATTTAATCACTTGGGCTTCGCCCATTAAATCACACCAACCATGGGTAAATCTTCAATATACCACACCACGTCATCGGTTATTGCTTAAGTAATGATATGGGAGTGATTTATGGAGATAAAAGCAAGAGACAAGTAATATGTTGCACCTTTCAAGAAATAATTTTCTATATATCCTAGAAGAAGGAATTTGTTTTAGTCTACTGGTCATACAAAAAAAGACTGCATCTTTAGAAAACTGACACTGTTTTTTTTCTTGTCAAATCAGTCACAGATGAAGTGAAGTTAATCTTGAGGCTAGAGGTGCCACTGTTAAGTCCTTAGGACAGTTGTATACTTATTCTGCGGTGGTGCAGCAGTAGCGTTATTGCCTCACAGCAGGAGGCTCTCCCATTCGATTCTCGGTTTGGGTTGGGAGTGCCTTTTGTGTGGAGTCTGCATGTCCTCCTCACGGCTGAGTGGGCGTTCGAAAGAAATGCGTTGAATGGGTGTGCCTTCGTTGAAGGTTGGGCGTTGGGCTGGCAACTTGACACCATAAAAACCAACTGCCAATCATTAGCAGACCAGAGTTCCGCTGTGGTGACCCCTAACTGGGAAAAGCCGAAAGACAAACAACAACAACAGCTGGGGAGTTGTATACTTAGTAAAGTGTGCTTCTTGCACCAGTTTTTATGTTGGAAAGGCCGAAAGTACTTTGAGGAAGCATATTTATGAGCACATATAGAATGTGACTCATTTTAAGAAGAGTCATGCCCTTTACAGGCATTCCATTATATGTCCAGCTAGTAAGTATATATATTTTTTGTACTAGAACAAGTACCCCATAATCCTAGAGGGAGGTTCTGGGAAACAAGATTAGAATTTAAAGAGTTGTTATAGCAACTCAAATTGGATCTGGAAAGCACCCCGGCTTAAATGACAAAATTTCCATCTCAAGTGCTTGAAAATTAGACCTGCTAAATTAGGGTCTGTATTAGATCACCAAACGCTTAAAAAAGTGAACAGTGATTAATCAACCCTATGTAAGTGAAAGCTTACAATATCGAACTGTCAGAACAGCGATTTTTTTCCTAGGGAAAAAAAAATCGCTGTTCCAACAAAAAAAAATAAATAAAACACTTCACACATTACATTAAGTGGGGGGCTTCACCCCTCCACACCCTCCTACTTAAATATACCAACTCCGAGACCGCACTACAGTGACGAAAACAGCAAAGTAACGAAATGGCCAGGCTAATTCTTTCCCAGGGAAAGAATCAGTTCAAAAGCTGCTTTGATATTTTGCAGTTTCAGGCTTTTGAGTTCGACCAAGAGGCATTTGAAAGAATGCGTCTTTGGTCTTCTAATAGGGAATCCTAAATTATAGGTTTTGGGTTTAGTTATAATATTCAAGAATTTTACATTGCACACTACTTTTTCAGAGTTGCTTAATTTTTAAAAAAATTATTTTTGATATTCACTGTTAATTTTTATCATCTGAATGGGACATTTAATATATAGCTATATTTATATTTATATTTATATTTACATTTATAGTTCATCCAGTTTTTATATTTTTCATATTTATTTTTGGTCAATAAAGTTTTGACAGTAGGTAGGGCAATATTCATTATGGAATTGCTATATATGTTAGTTCTGTTTTGTTTATTGTATGGTATATTTTTACACATTTTTAAGGGGTTGAAACGTGAATATGTAAATGAATTGATTCAGGGACGTCCACAATTAGTTAATGGTACAAATAAATAGATTGATTGTCTTTCATTCATTGTTCTGATGACGTCTGAGATTTTACAGATGAAAGCGCTGAACTAAAATTGTGTTTTATTATTTTTTTCAAATAAAGCAACGTAGATATCTCCTCTACCCAGGGCAGTTTGCCTTCTGTTTTGGTTTACTGAACAATCCCAAACACTTATAGCTATTTGAAAATGGGAGAATAGTGACATTTGTGAAACAACAAGACTAGGAACATTAGAGGAAAAAGAAAGTTTATTTTTTACAGTTAATTCCTGGTATGGGAATGGGCCATTCATTTTGGTTGGTGGGTTGGCAAAATGGTTAACGTGTATCTCACAGACATAAGGTACAAGGTTTGATTCCCATCTTTGTAAGGGAAATTGGCCAGCTTAAAATGGCCCAAAAGGGCAGCTAGCCTAGTACTTAACATTTATGAAAACAGAGCCCTGACAGATAGGTCCCAAAGCAGTAACAGTACTGATCAACAATCCTTGACTCAGTAAGGTGAGTATGTATTTATGTTTGTTGTCCAAGATGTCCCCTGGAAAAAAAGTTCACTTTTTGTGAAGTCCTTTATGGAATAACTTCACAAAACAGATAATAATATAAAATACATGCAGTGTTTTATTAATTATTAATTATACATGAATGATTTACGGAGATAAAGACACAATAATAAACTGTACCTTTCAAGAAACAATTTTTTATATTTCTGCATTTGTCTTAATTTACTCAAGAAAGACCATAGTACAGGGACTTGCTGACTATGTTCATAACATCAAATTTCAAAGGAAATGTTGCAGTTGCATTCTATCTAGGCAAACGAAGACAGAAAAAAGAGTCAGGGCATTATTCTTTAGAGTTACAACAATGTCTTCATTTGCACATGAGGCAGTTACTTTATTTTATAATTCAGAGATAGAATATCTTAGATAAAGATGAAACATATCAAAAATTGTCAAGTGATAAAGTAAAACTGATTCTGGCAACCTGAATGAAATGAGTTACAACCAGGGACTGAAGCATTGCACAGTTTCTGAAGCACGGGCTAGAGCTGGCTAGCTGTTACTCTGACAAAATGAAAAGAAAGGCAGTTCAGATCTAAATGTAGTTGGGGTAGTAGAAATGTAATGATGTTAACTCAGCAATGGAATGACTATACAACTTGACAGAAAAGTAGTATTTAACAGCATCAGCTGTTTTAGAACGGTCATTGATTATGTGGTATAAAAGAAAGATCATCTTGCTTTGTTGCTTCTGCCCACAAGGTTATCAACATGCATTCAAAAACTGCAAGAATGAACAGCACATTTAGCATGTTTAACATGCATATAAAATTAATTGTTTGACCAGACTTCAAATATGCATAGCGCTGGATCAAGCACTAGTTGACCATAACAGTTATCTAGGGCCCGTGTTGACTGGGGGAGCCTATGTTGGATTAGTTTACTGTAAAAAAAAAAGAAACTAAAACTTTCTTAAATAACTTTCTGTAGTTCCAAAGGAGCACAGCAAGCATTAGGACCTTATAGAAGTTCTCACAACATGAAAGAACTTCTGTAACCTCCAGAACCTCAACATTAGGACTTCTAATGTCAAACCATGGAAGATTTAGGCAACGTCTATTGCAAAGGGGAGAGATAACATGCCCTAATGGATTTCCAGTTTAATGCGAGTGGGGGAGCAGCAAGCCCCCAATATTATTTGGAAAGCAAACAGATTTATTTATTTATTATTTATTATTTATTTCCAGTTTGATTACCGGGGAAGTCCACTGTGTCAGAGTGACCCGTTTTCAGTGGAGGCCTGGGGAGAAAAGCTCCAAGATACATAATA